>NW_026057580.1:35551245-35590406 GCF_023721935.1 Panthera uncia | reverse complement strand
CACCTCCCATCAACCCTCAGTTTGTTCTCAGTTTTTAACAGTCTCTTATGCTTTGGCTCTCTCCCACTCTAACCTCTTTTTTTTTTTTTTTTTTCTTTCCTTCCCCTCCCCCATGGGTTTCTGTTATGTTTCTCAGGATCCACATAAGAGTGAAACCATATGGTATCTGTCTTTCTCTGTATGGCTTATTTCACTTAGCATCACACTCTCCAGTTCCATCCATGTTGCTACAAAAGGCCATATTTCATTTTTTCTCATTGCCACGTAGTATTCCATTGTGTATATAAACCACAATTTCTTTATCCATTCATCAGTTGATGGACATTTAGGCTCTTTCCATAATTTGGCTATTGTTGAGAGTGAATCAGGCACATTTTAAAATAAAATCACCTATTTAATTCTAACTAGGAAAGTTAACAGGGCTCATCATTAATAAATAAAATAAAAAGAAATATAGTAATCAATTCTACTTCAGAGGAGTATCTATACACTGGTCAGCTTTTTCCAGCCTTAGAGGGATGGTAATGGTTTCAGGGCTTGTTTGCATGTCAGTGAAAGAATGTAGCTGCTTTTATGAAATGGACGTCAAGAATTCACAATATATATTTCTTTGGTTCAGGACACTGACAGCTTTTGTTAAAATGAAAATATTAATAATAATATTTAATTATTGTCAACAATAGCACCTTAACTCAAATGCATAAAAGGGCTAATTTAGGAATATACACACCTTTTATGAAAACATCCAGCATGGGCTGTATGCTCTAATTTTGGATGTGTGTGAGATAGAGAAAATTCTGGAGTATGAGGAAATTCCTAGTGTTGAAGGATTCAGGTTGGACAACATGGCAGAAAGATGGTGGCTGGGATGAAGACACCTGCTCCTTTTCTTAAACACGGGGTAGATGTCTAAGATATACGTTTATCTGGGATGATATGTGTATAGGATTTGCTATGCAAAGAATCTTGGAACAAGAAAGAATCCCCATATGCATTCATTCGGTGACTCATAATTAATAAGAATCTTGATTATATTCACTACGAGGTAGGTCAGTATGGCTTTGAGTACCTGGGAAAAGTGATGGAATGTCTGTAAAAGTGTGGTAGTCTTGACAGACTTTGCTCTTTCTTCCCACGGGTAAAGGAAACAGTTGAGAGGGATGGCTATTTCTGAAGGGCAGGCTGGAGTAGTTGGGCCAGAGTCGCTATGCCACAAAGAGAATGGGAAAGGTTATTGGATTGATGTCAATCTGGTTGTATTTCTGTAGGAACATGACAGAAGACTCTGTGTTTCATCCTGTTCTGTTCAACAGCGTAAATAGACTTAGAAAAATACATTGATGCATATTACTCAAACTTAGAAATTAAAAATTTAGAAAGATTAATATTTTAGATGAAAAAAACAGGAATCAAAAATAACTTTAAATATAACTGTAAAATAAATAAATAAAATAAATATAACTTTATATAAATAAATATAAACTTTATATAACTGTAAAATAAATAAAATAAATATAACTTTTAACATAAATAACTGTTAAAGTAAATATAACAACGAAATGTAAGATGTCTAAAAGCAAAGTGATACATTTGAGTTCAGAAATCAAATTGTACAGTTCTAGGACAGAGGATATTTGGTTTAGCCAACTGTGAGTTCAATGAATAAAGAGCAGATGTGTTGGCTTAGAAAGCTCCTGAGGGTTAGGCTAGGTTTATAGAGTGTGTCTAAGTGGTCTTGCTGGGTTTTGTGTTGATTAGACCTCACTAGGAATTATCTGTCCAAGGATAGTTAAAGAGATTCCTGAAGGGTAGCCAGAGGGAGGTGTTTAGAATAGCTAGTGGTCTAGAAACCATATCACATGGTTGTAGGAGAATGGGATGTTTAATTTATAGGAATAAAGACTTGAGGGAGGGCACATGATGGGTGGTCTTTGAGTATAGTGTTTTTACCCAGAAGATGGATTAGATTTCTTCTGTGTGGTATAAGAGGGCAAAGCTAGAACCAATGGGTCCAAGTTTTGGAAATAAAAATATTGGCTCATGAGGGATGATTATAGATAACGAGGAGGCAGCTTCCTGGGTGGGAGCAGTGGTTATTTGAAGTGTTTATACTTAAATGCACTGAGTTCTTCCAGGAAAGCCAAAAATCCAGGAAAAAATACAGTCTTTGGAAATGGTATTTTCCATTGCTAGAGGTGATTAGGAATAGGCTGAAAGATCATTTTTCAAGGATGTGGTTATATCTGGGGGACATTTAAGCTCTCCCATCCTGAATTTCTGTGAGATTTTTCAAGGGCAAAGTCTGAAAAAAGGTAATTGCTAAACTCTGTTTAAAGAGAAAGAGTAAATGTCCTTTTCATGTAATTTTTTATATGCTTATTCTCCTAGTTTTGATCCAATTACTTTAATTCTTCTGTGTAAATAAACTGCTTTTGACATTTGCAACGCACAATTATATTTCTCTAAATACATATAGATATGTTAGCACTTGAAAAACTCCTGCAGTTTTCTGTGCTAGAGTGTTGAGATCTCCCTCCACGATGCAAACATTATTTGACTTTTGCTAGCTACACTCAACATAGAACAGTCTTAAAAGGCGTATCACAAGAATAAAGTTAACCATACAAATGAGAAGAGAGTTTGTAAACTATACCTTTTGTGAAAGTGGCTTAAGTTCAGTAAAGAGCATTTCATTAGAGGTTGAAAAGACCTCACCACCTGGTAAATGAAATAATTTTAGAACGATCTATTCTCACATAAAAGAAGGAAACAACTGTGGGAGTGACATTTCTTTCTGACAAGGGAAGAAACACCAAGGAAGGATGAAATAATAGACGCTTTTTGGGAATTAAGAAAGCTGAATAAGTGAGAAATATTCAGTGTGGTATAAAATGAAATAATAGGAAATCATTCCAGGAGCTGAAAAGCACTTAAAGCAGGAGATAGAGGTTTCTTGGCATAATCTTTCAAGGCTCCCTTCCAAGAAGAGGGATTTGTTTTGTATCCAAAGTTTATCTGGTTCTTGAGAAGTATGGCTGTTTAGGTGAGCAAAGTGATCCTAAGATCTCTCATATGTAGAGTGGAAGTGAAGCTTTGGTTTTAGGAATCTTATCTGAAACGTACTGGACTTAAAGGCTATTAGTAACCAACTCCTCCAAGAAGTAATATTTCTGAATGTTCTTCTCTCAGATATTCTGGTACTAATAGCTTCCTCTTCACAATTGCCTTTATAACTTTTTAAGGGGCTAAAGAAAATGTACGGAAAAGTATGTGGGATTCTAGATTATCCTTCATAAATATTTTCTGGCTGCTATTCATCACAGTCACATCCTTCTACTAACCTAGCACCTCCTTCAGTTTTCAGCATACATCAACACTCACGTGATGCTTTTGTTGACTGATTCCTAGAAAGATAAAAGCCTATTGCCAGGGCAAATTGTTCACATTTAGAGTTTTGTCTCAAAATAAAGTCTTTGATTAAACTCCATGGGAAGAATGTGTGTAGCAGGCAGTCTAGGCAAAGATAAGACTAACTTTGTGTTGAGTTGCTCTGCTCAACCTTGACCTGGGAAGTTCCTTGGGACTAGTGACTCCTTTAAAATGGTCTCCCCAGAGCAGTCAAGCCCAAGGGTGAGAGAAGGCAGGTGGCGGGGTGGGGTGGGGGAGAAGGAGAAAGAGAAATGCATCTTTGGGGTTTTAGAAAGTTGATGCCTTATGTGGCAGCAGGAGTAGGGGGACAATAGCCAACTGAAAGCCCAAAGGGCTCTTATCCTCCTAAGAGTTAGAAGAGGATATTGGATTAGACTTTCCTTTGGGTCTGCATAAGCCCCTGGAACTGGTGACAGTTCGGGGAGTAGAAGCCATTGGCTCAGACTAGAGAGATACTGGGCTTTCAGCGAAATTTAGGAAGGGGACAATTGAACTGGTGTACATCTACTTGGGAGCTATCAAAGAAGTGTGGTGGTATCAGGTCCTCAAATGCGCTGTAGCTTCTTAACCCTGCAAATAATTTTCTGTGCAGGATGAAGGAGAGTTGAACAGAAAATATTAACTGTTGACAACAGATGGCTTTACTAATTTCCGCCAGATGGGATATGCAGGGAAAGGGTTATTGTTATTTTTTTCGAAAGGCCTTAACTTTATTTATTAATTCTTCACTAATCCCATACCCTCCATCCCACTCCATTCCCTCACGGGATGCTCAATGAGTTCACTGGGGCTTGAAGCATCTTAGAAGCTTCTCTTCATCCCCCAAGTCTACACCTTCTTGCTCATGCGGAAGACAGGTGGTCTTGGCTAGTGCAGATGGCATCCTCCTGTGGGCTGTCCTGGCATCACTGGGCACTGAGTCCAGAGGCTACAGAAATGTTCCATGGGGGTGTTGAGGTGGGACCCCTCCTCTTTATACAGATCCAACTCCTGATTTCTGTGCTTCTGATCTTTCTCATGCTTCCCCAGTGGCTGAGCTGAGTGCAGCAAGGCAGCCAGCTGGTCAGCCAACAGGTGCAGCATTTGGGCAAGCAGGAGGCTGTGCACACACTAGTGAGCACTGTTTTACAGCACGAGATCCCCCCTCCTCTCCGTAGCAGCACAGCAGCATGTCCCTCACCCAAAGGATGGGCTCCAAGACGCACAGGAATCATGTGGTAGCTACTACTCCAAGTGGCATTGTGTGCAGATGGAAGACTGTCTCCTATCCTGTTCTTCATGCAAGAAGTCAGGCCTTTGGTGGGACAGCTGATCCTGGAGGGGACATGGAGGCCCAGTGGGCACACCTCCCTCCCCTCCCCTCCCCTCCTCAGGGCCCTGTTTTCTCATTCTCTCCACCTGTTGCAGGTCCTGCTTGTAGGCGTTTTTCTTGTTGTTGCTGTTTGTTTTGTTTTCAAATGTATTATGGAATTTATTTCTATTTCACTTTTAAAAAGCCAGAACATAAGGAATTTCACTTTCTGGAAAGTCAACTTATTAGAAATACATGTTGTGCCCTCAACACAGGAAAACAGGTCAAGTTTCTCTGACCACCAGTGAGACAAGTTTTAATCACTTCTCAAATGAAGGTTTTGTCAAATTTCTTTCCAAATTTCTCCAGAGATGTTCTCAAGTCAGGGAAGTTTGAGAGAACATTTTTCAGAAACTACAGTGAAGAAGATGACCTTAAAGTTTGGGTTAGAAAAAGTTATTGCCCCCAATAGGCCATATCTTCTAAGGGAAGAGGTCCACAGCAGCAGGGTAGGTTATATAGTATGTACTATTTGATTCCACTTATATGACACAATTGAAATAATAAAAAGATAGAGATGGAGTACAGATTATTGCTTGTTGGAGGTTAGACATGGGAAGTGAGGTGAGTGGATGAGGTCAGAAATGAGGTAGCACAAGGGAATCTGGTGATGAAAGTCTGTATCTTGCTGTGATTGCACAAATCCACATATATGATAAACCACAGAACTACACATACATACACACACATACAGGCACACAAACCTGGTGAAAACTGAATAACTCTGTGGATTATACCAATATAGATATTCTGGACTGTATACTGTATTATAGCCAGGCAAGATGTCACCATTGGGGAAATCTAGATGAAGGGTAAACAGGACTGCCAAAGTTAGGGTATGGAACTTCTATTTTAAGTAAGAAGCTAGGCATCATCTGTTTGGGGGAATAGAGAATATCAACAGCTAAAAGTTATACAGCGCATACTATATGTCAGGCACTCTGTTACGAGGTACACATGCAGTTTCTTGTACAATCCTCACATTTATGAGGTAGGTGGTATTTTAATCCACTTTTGAGACAAAATAAAATCTCAGAGAGTTTAGTTTCTCATGTTTTCACAATTAATATAGTACCATATTCCACAGAGCAAGGTAGAAACTGAGATGCTTTCAGGGTAGTGGGAAAACTTGTCTGCCTGTGTTAATACCTCTTGCTCTTGTCATTAAAGTCTACACTTCCTATGTCAGGTGTAAGACTTTTCAATTTCTAATTAGAAATGTGTCTGAGTCACAATATAAGGAAAAGAGACACCATATGAAATGCAGAAGACAGATGTGACACTATCTGAGACATACTTTGTGATTTTGCTCAAGAAATGTTCTAGTCTCACCTGAGGTTAGGAATTTCTTGAAGACAAACTTTGCACACTGGAAGATCCCTCCTAAGATTGGCATTGATACTGATACTTAAAATTGAAGTACGGCAAATTTGATCAAAATCAGTGAATTAATTGGAAAGTTTGTAGGAAACAAAATAGATGCAAAACACTAAAAGTTCCAATTGATTCACTATGTTCAATCAATATTTTTTTCATTTCCAATTCAGTGGGTAGCCTTCTTTTAAACATCCATGTAAGCCAAGAATGACTGAAAAAGTATTTGATTTTACTACATACTGCTAGCTGAAAGTTAACCACAGGGAGGCAGAAGACAGGATATTCAACAGTAAATCTACTTTTCTCTTCCATATGAAAAAGTCTAGTCACATAGACTATTTAAAAAAAATCCATAGTTTACATATTAAGAGCTTAAGTGTATTTTTGGTTGATTTTTAGTGTGTCTTATATTCCAACTAATGATTGCTTTCTTGTGTTAGAGACATTTTGTGATTGAGTTTCAGAAATAGTAGCATAGCTGAAATCATTAACACACTTTGCTGATTTAAATTATGACAGTTTAGTTTCTGATCTTAAAATATTAAATATTTGATCTTATAATATAACAATGAAGCCTTTATTCCAAAACCATAAAAACCTAGATTTCAAGAATAATTCATCCCCATCGATATTTCTTTCAACAAAACATTATCTAACATTCATTAAGCTCCAAGTATTACACTAAGAGCTGGGATATATCAAGTTAAATGACACAAAATTGTTTACATGTGACCTAGGGAATATATGACCTAAAACCAATAATTTCACACTGTTTAATCTAATAGAAATGAAAAAACTGCAGTTCCTACCATTACAACTTCACAATTTAATGCAAGACATTTATGAGTAAACAAAATTCCACGTTAGGGGAATTCTGAAAAACTTCCTTGAGGAAATGCTCCAGCTATTCTAGAAGGAGTATGAAAAGCCAGGTGAAGAAGGCAATGGGAAAGAAGGTTGCTTCTGAAAGAGAAGTGTTCACAGAGTCTAGAGTCTAGGAGGTAACAGGAAAAATTATGAGTCTCGACTGGAGAGAAAGCATCAGACTACAAAATCTCTTATGTGAAAAGATTTTTACTTAGGGCAATTGGGAAAACTTAAATGATTATGAACTGGAGAATAGAAGGTATGGTTTGCATTTTAGGAAGATCGCTTAAGCCGCAGTGTTGTATGTTGTTTCTCCACACTTCTCTTTTCTCTCACATCTTCAGTCTTTGCTGTTGTGTTGTGTTGTGTTGTTTTGTTTTGGAGGGATTGAGTTTTTTTTTTTTCCTGTATTTTCTGGGAGAATTCTTTATCTTTATTTTCCAATTCACCTATAACATTTTTGGCAGCAATATATTTCATAGGAGCTCATTTTAATTCTCTGGTTGTTACTTTCATAGCTTCCTATTCTTATCTTGTGGATTCAAGTTCCCCATGAGTCTCTAAGGATAACAATTAGAAGTATTTTGTTGTTGGGGCGCCTGGGTGGCTCAGTCCATTGAGTGGCTGACTTCGGCTGAGGTCACGATCTCTGGTCCGTGGGTTCGAGCCCGGCGTCGGGCTCTGTGCTGACAGCTGGGAGCATGGAGCCTGTTTCGGATTCTGTGTCTCCCTCTCTCTGACCCTCTCCCGTTCATGCTCTGTCTCTCTCTGTCTCAAAAATAAATAAACGTTAAAAAAAAAAAGAAGTATTTTGTTGTTTACTGTTTTTTAAGTTTATTTATTTTTGAGAGAGAGAATGCACGCAGGGGAGGGGCAGAGAAAGAGGAAGAACGAGGATCCGCAGTGGGCTCTCTGCTGTCAGCAGAGGGCTTGAACCCACGAACCATGAGATTATGATCTCAGCTGAAGTCAGAAGCTTAATCCACAGAGCCACCCAGGTGCTCCTACTTTTTTTTTTTTTTTTTTTTTGAAGTTGGTTTTTATGTTAGTTTATTTTGGCCACTCTTCCACATTAAAGGCTTTCTTCAGACTTCTAGTGAATCTTAGCTGTTTATTTTTTTTACAAATAAGCTGGTAAAAGAGCTGATTGGAACATCTCTCTATATGTTGGTACCTCTATTGCTAATTCACAGGCAAGCACTTTTTAAAAATGATGGCAGGGTTGGGGTAGGGGCCAGGGCGGGGCCCTGGGAATCCTACATTTAAGTTTCTTATGCTGAGGGAACTTTAAATAAGTTATTTTCTCTAGGACTGTTCACCTTCTTTAGAGAAGTACCCCCTAGCCTGGTGGATAGGAGCTTGCTTTTGAACTGGTTTCACTTAGAGGTTGGGATAGTTAACCATGCCACCAACAGATACTCTATTATCCCTCCTATTTTTAGCCTCATGTCTAACTTTGCCCTCAGCTGAGTGTAGCATTTTTCAGTCCCAAGCATTGACTAGATTCTGCATTACAGATGGGTTTAGACTACAAGCCTCTCTGTGTAGTCTAGGCTGGAGAGTTCCTCTGATCTAATTCACTAGTTAACACTTCTCCACCTCTTTTATGTATTCCATAAATTTCCTAAAATCTCTTATTTGTTTATGACCCATCTCCTCTTCTTTTCTAGATAGTGGCTTTATAAAATTGCAATGGAACTGTTTGATTGGAAATGAGATACAATGTATCTCTAATCACATATTTCCTTAAGCACAGGTTTAATTCTGTCTGTCCCTCTAGTTTATAAACTCTATGAAAGTAGGGATTATAGATGTTTTCACTGTTGTATTCCTACTGCCTATTGTAATGTCTAATAATGTCTTAAAATAGTCTTGCTGAAAGAGCAAATAGGACTTGTGAAAACATCATGAGGGAATATGTAAATAAAAAAATAAAACCATGAAATTTTAATATAGTTGGATCAAATTTTAAAACATTAAGGAGGATACAACCTGCCTTACATAAAGTTAGCATAATATTATCATAGATTCATTAAGAATCCACCTTGGCTACTTGTTTTTGAATAATGAAAAGGGTGACACTGGCACAAGAGAGGCAAAGAATTGTGCTTTTTCTGGCACTGGCTCCCCTTTGTGATGTACATCTATTCATGTATGTACATGGGAACATGTGTGTGCAAATGAACATGCACATACAGGATATATTTTTATTATTTTTCTCTGAGTCCTCTTTATTCACTAGGCATTAATTTTGTCAATTATGATTTTTTTCCAACTACAGTGCTTAAGTAAAGCAATGCTCACAGTTGGTGAGGAATAACTATACCAAAGACATTAAGATATAGAAGCCATCTGCCTGGCTTCCAAGTTTTTACATAAGGCACATTAGCAGCTTGGCTGATTTAATCAGGCTTTCTGAGTGTTGAGACACCTAATGCCTGCTGCTCATTCTCCTTAGTTCATTTGTCCATTCATGAAGTAACCTACTTTTTAAAACAAAAAAGAGGATTTGTGCGTATTCAACCAGACAAATATATAGGCTATATAAAATATATATGCTATATAAAAACAGCATAGGGGCACCTGGGTGGCTCGGTCAGTTAAGTGTCCAACTTCAGCTCAGGTCATGATCTCACAGTCCATGAGTTCGAGCCCCGCATCAGGCTCTGTGCTGACAGCTCAGAGCCTGGAGTCTGCTTCAGAATCTGTGTCTCCCTCTCTCTCTGCCCCTCCCCTGCTCATACTCTGTCTCTGTCTCAAAAATAAATAAAAACATTTTAAAAAATTAAAAAAAAACAGCATAGGTGAAGAGACACATAATTTTGTAACAGAGAACAGAACATTTACAGGTACTCAGCAGCTATGGCATAATAATGATGGGCATGAAGAAAGAGAAAGGAAGAAATGCCATGATCATTTAACCATCAGTCCTGGGGAACAGAGATTTGGATACAGGCTAGCAAGTCAGACCCCAAGAAAACATGTCCAGCAGTTCCAGACAGAGCAAGTTAATTGTATGCACCGACACAGGGTTGCCAAGAAGATTCCAATATACTTAACTAAGCCATAATTGGTTATGACCCTGCCCCTCCTGAAGTGATGGACCTGGACTGGTGGACCAAACTGCAAGGAAATGGGGAAAGCAGAACAAAGAAAATAATACAAAAAGTTACAGAATGTATTGAATGAAAAAAAAAAACAAACTGGCCTTTTTGGTCTGTGTTATTAATTTAAAAGGTAGGTTAAGTGTATTTCTTATTATTTCTGACGCCTGGAGCTCCCTCCTAATACTTGTGGTCTTAGATCACTAGAGAAATGAGCAGAGAGGACAAATTTCAAGCATAGTTTGAAGATTGCTAAGACTAAGGGGTTTCAGCTAGCAATGAGGAAGGTGGAAATATGACAGCTGGAGCTTAGGCTGAAGGAATAAACTTTGGCAAGGACACCTTCTATAAGTTAAATGTTCCTCCTCATTATGAGACTTTGAATAGGATGACAAGTGAAACCTAGCATGCGAAATTTAAGGGGCACTCACTCCCAAAATTGTGCAAGGCCACCCTGCTCTTGCAAGTTCCTGAGAATTATTGCCTCCTTAAATTTTCTATCTTTGGCCTCTTAGTTGCCTTAGACTACTTCTGGCCCTGCCACATTAAAATATGTTTCATGGTGGGGGTGCTGGGATAGCTAAGTCAGTTGAACATCTGAGTTGCTCAAGTTATGTTCTCATGGTTTTTGAGTTTAAGCCCCAGATTGGGCTTTCTGCTGTCAGTGCAGAGCCTGCTTCAGATCCACCGCCCCCCTCTCTCTGCCCCTCCCCTGACTTGAGCACACATTCTCTCTCTCTCTCTCTCTCTCTCTCTCTCTCTCTCTCTCCCTCTCAAAAATAAACATTTAAAAAATATAAAAAATAAAATAAAAGTAAAATATGTTTTATGGCAACCACCCATTCCATGCCTCATTCCATCTCCAGAATTACCTATACCTCAAAATAAGTAGTGAAGGAATTATCAAGAGAAATGGGAGGGAGATACATGCCTAAACATGAGATGTTCATTTGTCCTTGGATGTCTCAATTGGCAAATTTTAATCTTCTCATTTGATTTTTACCTTTTTTCCTATCTTTATATTTTTATCAATCTCATTTGATTTTTGTCTTTTAAAGCCATTAAAATCCTGTAACAAAGCAGCACATGCCTATGATCCATTTTCGGTAGCTGATGAGAGGATAGAGAATATACTTAAACAATTACATTTGACATGAAGTTGGTAGGGATAGTTTATATTGCATGCCAGAACCAAAATTCTAAAAGATCTTGACATGCTGAAATGATGGGCCAAATACAATATGATGAAACTTCTCAGGGACAAATGTCGGTACTTTGGTTAAAATTCCATGTAAACAAGGGCAAAATGACAGAGATGCAGTTGAAGGCAACTTTTCTGAAAGTCTTGAAGATATCAGTCTAAACAGTTTCAGTGAATCAATTGTGCAGTATGTTTAACCTAAAGCAAAGTGTAATTTTAGGCATTGTTGACAGAAGCAAATATCTAAAGTGAGGGAGATGATAACTCTGCTCTGTTTGAATAGAATCACTCCCCCATCAAGGGGAGTGGATAGCTCTTCTGCTTAGGAAAACCTATTAGTGGCCCCTTTGTGATGAGAAAAGTGGACTGATTTAGGAGAGGATGAGTGCTACAGGGAAGCTAAATTTTCTAAATATTTGAGAAATGGGAACTTTCTGAGAGAAAGATCTCTGTAGGTAGAGGTAGCATCTAACAGTACAGTGGCAGGCTGTAGACCAAGGAGAAATACTGTTAGTAAGAACTTTCTTGTTAGGGAAAAGAGCCTTTGGAGCTTCTGTTTAATAGAAGATTGTTTTCTGTTCTGATTTATAATTTCCCCATAAGTCCCCAAATCTTCATTATAGGTCAGTTACATACAACAAGTTTGTTTTTGGTGGACTAGAAGGAAATTCCCTTGTTGGGGGGACGGGGATAGTAAAGGAAGTAAGATGAAGACATTAAGAATGAAGCTCAGGGCAGGGATGTGGGGCAAGAGGTGACAAATAGCTTCTAAACCTAATTCATCCCCTGATGAATTCCTAATAAGATCAGTATGGGTGCTAAATTTCACTTGGTATAGGTTTTTGAATTATTTCATATTGCATGTTCGAAGTAAAGGCTGATTTTGAAACATTGGACAACTTCCAAGCTTCCAACCTTGGTAAAATTGAACTACATTTGCATACTTGGTAGACTATGCATTTTTGTCACTGGACTGTTTGTCTCACTGGCATCTCCTACACAGTGCTTAGGATACAGAAATACTTTAAATATGTGTTGAGTGAATGAATGAGATTACTGATTTTGATATATCAAGAATGATACCATATAAATAGACATTATTAAAATAGAATCTGTCCTTAAGAATCCTATAGTCTTATAAGGGAGTCACTCTTTCCATTGAGGCATTTTATTGGCATTTGGGATATGTAAAAAAAAAAGGTAGACAACGTCTGTGCTCTTATGGAGTTTTACCTTCTAGCTGGGGGCATACAGATAAGAAAAAAATTAATAATTAAGAAAAACATTCAGCCAGGATGAGCACTATGCAGAGAACTGAAATGGTATACAGTGACAGAGACCGACAGAGGCTGCAGGAGATAGGGTGGTCGGGGAAGCTTTTCTGCTGAGATGATATTTAAGGTAAGGTATGAATGACAAGGAAGGAGTCAGCTATGTAAAGACCAGGAGTTGCAAGCAAGTCTCCAAATAAGCATGGCAAATCTGAGGACCAAAGAGAAGTCCAGCAACACGTGTGAACACTGAGGAAGATAGAGAGTGGTAAGAGATGAGGTGGGAGATTTAGAGTGAGGTCAGATAACATAAAGTTATCTGAACCTGAATAAAGAATCAGATTTTATTCTGAGAGCTATGCAAAGCTTTTGAAGGGTTTTAAGCTTGACTGTGGTTATTAAAATAGTAATACAATATGATAAGTGCTCTGATACTAATAAAAGATAATCACAGGATTCTGAGGAAACAACCAGTGGCAGAGGGGCTATCAAGGAAGGCTCCTTGGAAGACATGGTATCTCTTATTTATGCCCAACAGTTAACAATGTGAAAAACAGAGAAAGGAAATGGGGGCATAAAGTGCATTCCAGTATGGGAGTTGGATAAACTATGACTTTGTCACAGAACTGCAAGGAGCACAGAACTGATAGGAGAGAATGAGAAAAGACGAAGCTGGAGAGGTGAGCAGTGGCCAAACTGGGAAAGATCATTCACATCTTGTTAACAAGTTTTTGCTTTTTGCCCAAAGGCAATATGGGGACAACACAGAATTTTCATCCGAGGATTTTCATAGCCAGATTTGTGCTTTACCACGTATGCTCTGGCATCACCATGAAGACAAATGAGAGCGGGGCAAAGCTTCTGTCCAGGACACCCAACTATGAGGCTGTAATCCAGAGCAGAGATAAGGGTGATCTTAACTAAGACACTGGAGGGGAGAAAAAGAAATGTATGGATACGGTTAATAAAAAGGAAATTAAAAAACATCTTTTTGGCCATTAGGTAGATAGATGGCAATGTGAGGAATAAAAAAGAGCACCAAGCCTAGTGGAGGGGATTTAAGGGAGAGTAGGAAAATAGGAGATGATGAATTCAGTTTTGTATATACTGGCTTTGAGATACTCAAGGATAGAAATGTGGATGTGTTTGTAGGCAGTGTAAGAGCTCTCAGAGAGAAAAGAATCTATGAATGAATTCCACTAAGAAGAATGAATTCCTGGAGAGGCAAGAGGAGTGCAAGAAAGCCTTATCACGGAGTCTGGTGACTTGAGAGTTTCAAGGAGACAGAGGCCAAAAATATCAAATGTTTCAGCAACATCAAGAAAGAACTGATAACTATCCTCAAAGTTTAAAAATGAAGAGAGAGACAGGTGATAACAACTGTTAAAGCAGTTTCATTGAAATGGCAGGGAGCATTACAATACTGGGAAAGTTCCTAAAGAGACAGAGAGAGAGATGTACCCAAGGAGGAAATATGAGAACATATTCCCTGTGACTAGATGTATTCAACTACCACTCTTTTGATATGGTTTTTGCATAATGAAAATCCAAACCTGAGAATGTTTAAGATGTAAAAAGTCATAATCAGTAACTTATAAGGATATAGTTTTACTGCCTTTTCACACCAAAATAAACAGGCATAATATAGTTAAGGGAATATAACAAAAGAGCTGTATTCTCAAGGAAACAAGTGAAATCTCAGACTGTTAATGCAATAAAATGTCCTGTAGCATATGTATTTATTTTTTACTTTGAAACAATTTCAAACGTGGAGAAAAGCTGTAAGAATAAAGAAATTTTCTCCCCTTGAATTTGACAGTAAGTTGATGATGTGATGCTCCTCACCCCAAATACTTCAATGAGTATTTCTTATAAATGAAGACATTAACTTACATTACCACAAACCATCAGTATCAGGAAGCTAATATAAATATATCACTCCTATATAATCTTATAGCCATTTATGTTTTATGAATTAAAATAATGTCTGTTATAGCAGAAGGATATAGCTCAGAATCACATGTTGCATTTAGTTGTCACATCTCTTTCCTCCTCCAATTTGTAACAGATCCTCAGTCTTTCCTTGACATACAACTTGACACTACTGAAGATAAAGGTCAGCTATTTTGTATAATGTTCCTTAATTTGCATTTGTCTTTTTTTTCTCATAGATTCAGAATATGCATTTTATTTATTGCAGGAATACCACATAAGTGATATTCCATTTGTCTCACTATATCCTATCAGTCAATACATAATTTGATTTTTCCTATTACTGTTTTTTTTTTCATTTAAATTCCAGTTGATTAACATGTAGTGTAATATTAGTTTCTGGTGTACAATTTAGTGATGCAACACTTACATACAATAATACCCAGTGCTCATCACAACCAGTGCTCTCCTTAATCTCCATCACTTATTTAACCCATTTCCCCCACCTCCTCTCCCCTCTGCTAACCATCAGTTTGTTCTCTATAGTTAAGAATCTATTTCTCAGTTTGCCTCTCTTTTTTTCCCGCATGATCATTTGTTTTTTGAATTCCACATATAAGTGAAATCATACGGTATTTGTTTCTCTGGCTGACTTATTTCGCTTAGCATAATACTATCTAGCTCCATGCATGTTGTTGCAAATGGCAAGATTTCATTCTTTTTATGGCTGAATAGTATTCCATTGTGTGTGTGTGTGTGCGCGTGTGTGTGTGTGTACAACTTCTTTATCCATTCATCAGCTGATGGACATTTGGACTCTTTCTATCATTTGGCTATTGTTGATAATGCTGCTATAAATATTGGGGTACATGTATGCCTTTGAATTAGTATTTTTGTATTATTTGGGTAAATACTTAGTAGTGCAATTGCTGGATCATAGGGTAGTTCTATTTTTTTTTCTATTTTTAACTTTTTGAAGAACCTCCATATTGTTTTCCAAAGTGGCTGTACCAGTTTGCATTCACTATTTGCAGATGACATAATACTCTATTTAGAAAACCTGAAAGACTGCACCAAAAAATTGCTAGAACTGATACAAATTCAGTAAAGTCATAAGATACAAAATCAAACACAGAAATCTGTTGCATTTCTATACACCAATAATGAAGCAGCATAAAGAAAAGTCAAGGAATCGATCTCATTTACAATTGCACCAAAAACAATAAGATACCTAGGAATAAACCTAACCAAAGAGGTAAAATATCTGTACTCTGAAAACTATAAAGCACTGATGAAAGAAATTGAAGATGACACAAAGAAATGGAAAAACATTCCATGCTCATGGATTAGAAGAACAAATATTATTAAAATGATACTACCCAAAGCAATCTACACATTTAATTCAATCCCTATGAAAATACTAACAGTATTTTTCACACAGCTTGAAGAAGCAATTCTAAAATTTGTATGCAACCACAGAAGATCCTGAATAGTCAAAGTAACCTTGAAAAAAAAAAAAAAAAAGCAAAGCTGCAGGCATCACAATTCTGGGCTTCAAGTTATACTACAAAGCTATAGTAATCAAAACAGTATGGTACTGGGGCGCCTGGGTGGCTCAGTCGGTTAAGCGGCCGACTTCGGCTCAGGTCATGATCTCGCAGTCCGTGAGTTCGAGCCCCGTGTCGGGCTCTGTGCTGACAGCTCAGAGCCTGGAGCCTGTTTCAGATTCTATGTCTCCCTCTCTCTGACCCTCCCCTGTTCATGCTCTGTCTCTCCCTGTCTCAAAAATAAATAAAAAAAAAAAACGTTAAAAAAAAAAACAGTATGGTACTGATACAGAAGTAGACACATAGTTTAATAGAACAGAACAGAAAGCCCAAAATTATATGGTCAATTAATCTTTAACAAAAAAGGCAAGAATATGCAATGGGAAAAAGTCTCTTCAATAAATGGTTTTAGGAAAATGGGACAGGAACATGCAAAAGAATGAAACTAAACTTTCTTACACCATGAACAAAAATAAATTCAAAATGGATTAAGGACCTAAATGTAAAACAGGAAACCAATAAAATCCTAGGGAAGAACACAGGCAGTAACCTCTTTGACACTGGCGTTAGCAACTTCTTATGAGATGTATTACCTAAGGCAAGGGAAACAAAAGCAAACGATCAGGACTTCATCAAAATAAAAAGCTTCTGCACAGTGAAGGAAACAATAAAACTAAAAGACAACCTTCAGAATGGGAGAAAATATCTGCAAATGACATATCTGATAAAGGGTTAGTATTCAAAATACACAAAGAACTTATAAACCTCAACACCCAGAAAACAATCCAGTTTAAGAATGGGCAGAAGACACAAATAGACATTTTTCCAAAGAAGACATACAGTTGTCCTATTATTGTTTACTGTTAACATTGGCCATTAAAGTAGCATTTACCATAATTCTTCACGGAAAAATTATTATTATTTTTCTTTGTAATTAGTACATATTTAGTGCATTTGTACTTTGAGATTATGTAAATATGAGGGATGGTCTCATGAAACATTATGGGCTCATGGATTCTTATTTTATCTGATGTTACAATCTGTTGCTATTATTACTTATTTTGATGTTCCAGTTGTTCCGTCTTTGGCCAGTAGGAGCCTTTCCAGGCTGGTTCCCGTGTTCTTTGACATGTCCTCATCATTCTTTGAGCACTCTTATATGGTACGACAAGATGTTCCAGGATCATATTACATTTACCCTGCCCAGCCTTGGATTCAGCCATTTCTCTAAGGAGCCCTTTTAGGGAGAATAGTATTTAGTAACCAAGATCTGGAAGCTAGCTGTTTTTAAACACAGACACCCAAGCACACACACTGTGATGCTTAATTTTATGTATCAATTTGGGTCATGGGGTGCTCTGACATTTGATCAAATATTATTCTGGTTGTGTCTGTGAGGGTGTTGGGTGTTTCTGCATGAGATTAACATTTGAAACAGTAAACCGAGTAAAGCAGATTGCTCTTCTCAGTGCGGGCAACTTCATCCAACCCACTCATGGACTGAATAGAACAACAAAACTGATCTTCCTACAAGTAAGGGAAAATTCCTCCTGCCTGCCTTTGAACTGGGACATCAGTTTTGTCCTGCTTTTGGACTCAAACCTAAACATTGGCTCTTCCTGGGTCTTGAGCCTGCTGGCCTAGCTTTCCTGGGTCTTAGTTTGCCAACTGAAGATCTTGAGACTTCTCAGCCTTCATAATCATGTGAGCTGACTCTTTATAACAAACCATATACATAAACACACACACATACACAGAGGCATATTGGTTCTACTTCTATGGAGAATCCCAATACACACATATTTACCTCTGTATCTATTTCTATGTCATTTCAGTAAGTGATAAAACATAGGTTCATACCGTTATCTCCCATTTTGATACAACACTGAAGGACTCATCCTAGTTTCCTACTTTTCCATACTTGTACTTCCCGTCTCGACTATAAGAAACCTGGATCCCATCATCCTTAATACATTTTTGTGATCAGACCCCCTATATGTAACCAATCGTCAGCCCTTGTTGCCTCACTGCAACTGCAACTTGTCTCACTGCACTGACACCCTCCTAACTCAGCTCAGGCTCGGACACCACTTGCCTGGGGCTGTCCTCACTACTGCCCCCTGAGCATTCCCTTACATACACCACTGTAGCTGCAATACTTCATTTCATCCTCACTTCAGATATATACTCCTCATCCTACTCAGGCACTGACACCTGTACTAGACAGCTGCATCTGCAGACCCCTACTTCTCCTTCCCCACCACGTGGATCCCTTGCTCGCCCTGCTTGTTCTCCCACACCATGTGTAGGGCTGCTCTTCTATGTAAAAGAATGTAAAAAAAAATCCTCTCCTATTTTTGTTTTATGTTAGTCCACCAAACTGTAGGGAATATTTCTAATAAAATTTTGACACTTTCTGGTACAAACAATTCTCCAATTCATAAAATACATTCAGAAAAATACCTATATGAATATGGACAGCCTCCCTCCTCTACAATACCATTTTCCAGCCTTCTGTGTTAGTATCACCACCAAATGGAGTAAAGAAACCCATGGCCTTCAGATAGATCAAAAAGACCCCATATTATATTTGAGAAATAGCATTCTATGTCCCACTTATAGAAGTTGTGTATTCAAATTTAGGATTCATGGCAGCTATGCTACTATGCTTAGCAGAAGTGTGGATATGGAAATGTAATTTTGACAGACTTACCAACACAGCTTAAATCTTGTCTTGAAATATAAATTATTTAAAAACGTTTATTTACACAAGTGTGCTGTTCAAAGTCTCAATGAAAATATTCACCACTCTCGTCATGAAAGTATATATATCATGATAAACAGCCCTATTGCTAGTATAGTTTTTGTAGCACATATTTTTTTAAAAGAAAAATGTTTCTACAGAAAAACACCGGCAAAATCTCTTTATCTTTCTCAATTTTTTACTCTTTCACTTAGAAAAACAATGAATACTCTCTCCCCTATACCAGGCACTGAAATGCTGACATATGAAGTGTAATTATTTATTACTTTTCAAGAGCAACATAAAAGTTGGCAGATATGTGCGTCTTAAGATTAAAGAAGAAACACTGCAAATTTCCTTGCCAAACACTATGGTGACAAGAGAACTACATGTGATTTATTCACAATAATAGAGTTGTCTAGAAATCAGAAAAAAAGAATATTCTGAAATGATTCTTCACATATATGTTGAATTGACTCCTATTGCTAGTTTCATTTCAGGAAAACTACCCCATAATTGTATCTCATACTAAAGCATTTTATTAAAAAAAACAAATAAGGAAAGAACACCTATTAGAAATGAGCACCATTGGAGAGCTTTAACTCTTTCACAATAGGAAGCATGGATTTGTGTTTAGACTCAGCATTGAAGATTGAAAATGGGAACTGGCCAATCCAGTGATTGCAAATCCTGCTTCCGATAACTCAGTCTGCTTCCAATGATTGCAATGTGCATGAAAAATGTCCAAAAAATTCTCATAACAACCTATTTGTTGTCATTTAATAGTAGTGGTGGTATTTGGTTTCTTAATAGGTGTGCGTGCATTTCTCCCAGATTTGCTAAAAAATACTTAGCACATACAAATCATTAAAATCATTTAAAAACCATTAAAAATCACTTGAATATACTCTAATTATAATCATAATAACCATATCATACAAATCATTAAAATCATTTAAATATATTATAATTATTAACACTAGTTCAGCAAATGTTGTTGATCATTTAATTATATTTCATGTACTATGGGTAGATCTGAGGGGATAAAGGATCTATGCTCCAGAAAGTTGGTTTGAGTGGCAGAGTGAAATGTGAATAAAAGAGAAGTAGGCTGTTATCTGAGTGTCTCAATAAATAGATGGACAAAGTAGAATGGCAGGGGCACACATGGGTCTGAAGCTGAAAACCCCATGCAGAGTGCTCGCTTCAGCAGCACAGATGCTGAAAATCCTGTGCGAAGAATACTTGAAAAGAATCTTGAAGGTGAAGTGTAATAAAATAGAGGCAGGCAGAAAGGAGAGCAAATACAGAGACACGAGCATGTTACAACCTACTGAACAAGAAATGATTTGCATCTAGAGTCTGAAGGGGAGGGGGCTGATGGCACTAGAATGTAGCTAAAGGGTTAAAGAACACATTCCTAAGGGTTCTATTTGCTGTGCTGAGGTGCTAGTATTCTATCCTAATGAGAAAACATCACCCTTGAGGTTTCTATGAGTCACATGATTAGATCAGCCTTCATAACAGATAACTTGGATTGGAAAGAATGATTGGCAAGGGGGCCCCCATTGGAGGAAGGGAAATACAGTGTGAGCTTATTATACTAGAGGTGACAAGGTGCAAATTGAAGCCCTGAAAGTGAAGGAAGGCAGGAAAAGAGGTGAATTTGAATGAGGTCTAAACGGAAGAGCCATAGAACTTGTGACTGGACAGCAAGGGAGGGAGAGATAGGGGCAGGTGTTGAGTGAAGTTAAAGCAAGTGGGCTATGTTGACTTTCACTGAAATGATGAATATGAGAGTGATGGGTAGATTTGGGGGCCTAATGGATTTAATTTCAGGTATGTGATTAGGGTTTTGAAGAACCATTTCATGAAGACACTTAATAGGAGGTGGGATAGAACAGGCTCTCAAAAATGTTTGTTAACTGAATGAATATACAAGCAATTGGACATTCAGGTGGACAGCTCAGGAGCAGCATCAGTGATTTGGTTATCTCTGGTTTAGAATAAGAGCAAAGAGCCTACAGAGAGATTCTGGGGAACACCAATACTGTGGGAATCAGGGAGAGAAAAGAGAAGGTAGAATCAGAATAGAAGGTTTGCAAGGCATGTAATCATACAACATCGTTTTAGTCTAAATGTGGATTTTAAATTTCAGGATAGAGCATTTGTTAAAGGAAAAAAAAATATCCATATAGTGTGCTATGTCAGGTCAGCTATCTTTACTGACTTCCATAGTTCTCCAGATCATGTTAGTATAAAGATTTAAGGAATGGATATCTATAAACTATAATATAACTCAGAATATTTTCAGGTATATAGGCACCCTAGATTGTTGTATGCTTTTACATTTCGTGAAGGTGTCTATGAGTTAGTGTAGTCAGGAGCAAAAAGACTTGAATTAACAAGGTGAGAGATGAAGGCTATGGTCAAAAGCCATCTGCATTAACTGGAAAGCTATAGGATGTGGGCATCATTATTACTACAGGTATTGCTATATCATAATAAACTAAAGGAATATGACTGTCAGAAAATGATAGTATTTATTGAGTCTCAGTAGGAAAACAGACTGGTTACTGGCCTCAGAAAGTACACTGAAAAAAACCTGCTGGCATATAATGACTCATAACTTGTGAGAACCAATGCGTCTTTTTATTTTTTATTTAAAATCTCTCTCAAATCTGTCAAATCTTTCCAACAGTGCCACTCTAGGACATGCCACCACTGCATCATCTTCTTTCACCTGGACCACTCTATCAGCTTCCTGACATAATTTTACACCAACCTTTGCATTTATTCTCTACATGTTAACTAGAGTGATTTTTCAAATGCAAATCTGATTATGTCACCCTTTGCCCAAAACTTTAAAGACTGAAATCCTTACGTCTACAAGTTCCTGCATGATCTAGCCCCAAAGTAACTTCCTTACCTTGTCCTCTGTGTTCCAGATGGGCAGACGGCTGTCAGAACCTTGATCATGTGATACCACCCAGATGTTCATCCTTTTCTTATTCTCTACTCAAAGGCAATTTCCCTAAGCCTCTAGACTTGGCCAGATGGACTTGGAGATGATGTAACAGGACAATGAAGTTTTCTTTTATAACAAAAATTATACCTTGTACTGAAGACTGGATTTGGTGAATACAGGTGACCCTTAAACAATATGGGTTTGAACTGTGCAAGTCCACTTATATGCAAGTTCTTAGAGTATGATACTGAAAATACATTTTCTCTCATGATTTTCTTAACATTTTGTTTTCTTTAGCTTTACTATAAGAATACAGTATATAAAACATGTAACATACAAAACATTTGTTTATAGACTTTATGTTACTGGTAAGGCTTTTGATCAACTGTAGGCTATTAGTAAAATTTGGGGGGGATCAAATGTTATACACAAATTTTGACTGTATGGAGAGGTTGGCACCCCCAACTCCTGTGTTGTTCAAGGGTCAACTGTCACATAATTGCTGTCTGTCACCCTCACTGAACTGGAAGCATCGTGTGATTAGGGGCCACATTTATCTTATTCATCATTGTATCCCAGCACCTAGCACAGAGCTACGAATATGGAGAGGCTCAATGACTCTTGGAATGAACAAAGCCCTGAGAAGGAATCAGCTAAGTTGGGGTGCAGTTGTGTCCTCTTGGATGAGCAGAGAGTTCTTTATAGAATCAGCCCAAATTAATCCATTTCACAATGATATATTAATATAAATGTGTTTTTCTGGCCGTTCTGTCTTATGTAGAAAATAATGACAAACAACTTACCATAATAAAGAAAATATCTTTATTATGAAGTTCTAGGATTGAAGTATCTCTATAGTTCTTTCCAGCCATGAAAAATTAGTACTTAATATGATATTCAATATGATAACTTTATACTTGGAATGTCTGTACCTAGTAATATGCTTTTTTCTTTATTATTTCCTATTTGTAAGTCATATTACTTATAATCAATCTTTGCTCTTCCTATTTTTAAGGGTCTTTAATAATAAAAATTAAATGCAGTATCATATAATGCCTTCTTATCAGGGAGGAAAGAGTTTGATGACTTGGTTTACCTCTGTGCAACTGTAAATTATCCTAATGTCATCCTTCGCCTCAAACTGACTAAAATATAGGGCACCTGGGGGGCTCAGTTGGTTAAGTGTCCAACTTCAGCTCAGATCATGATCTTGCGGTTTGTGGGTTCAAGCCCCGTGTCAGGCTCTGTGCTGACAGCTTGCTCAGAGCCTGGAGCCTGCTCCAGATTCTGTCTCCCTTTCTCTCTGCCCCTTCCCTGCTCATACTCTGTCTCTGTCTCTCTCAAAAATAAACATTAAGAAAAAAATTTTTTTTAAATGTTGATCACTTTAAAAAAATTGACTAAAACATAATTTGAATTGTACACCCTGAATTAAAAAGCCAAGTATTTGTGGATGTTAATACAAAGAATCCACTTAAGGAATAATTAGTATTAACTTTGAAATAATTAATAATTTCATTAAAAATTTAAATACTGGAAAAAATTTAAATATTAGGGCACCTGAGTGACTTAGTCAGTTAAGCATTCTACTCTTGATCTCGGCTCAGGTCATGATCTCGCAATTCATAAGACTGAGCCCCATGTGAGACTCTGTGCTGACAATGCAGAGACTGCTTGGGATTTTCTCTCTCTGTCCCTCTCCCCTCTCTCTCAAAATAAATAAATAAACTTAAAAAAATTAAATATTGTATTAGAGAGTATAAGTATTAGGCCTATAAAATTATGCCTTCATTTATGAATTGTTAAACATCCCTGACACATAAGGAACAATAATACTAGATGAGCTTGTGTCTGGTGAGCTGATAGCAAAGGGTTCTAGGAGGGCGGAACAGTGAATTTCATGGTTTGTGTCCCCAGCAGTCATCCTCCTTTCAGCAGAAGGCTCCATTTTTTGTTTCCGTTTTATGTTTTGTTTTGTTTTGTTTTTTATTTACGTTTAACCAGCTGAGTCATCCAGGCACCCCTAAAAAGCTCCCGTTTTAGTTTAAGGTTCATTCTTCCCCATTCTTTCCTTTCCATAATGGCCTCCATCCTCAACTCTAGGAGTGGAACAGGTGCCTAAAGCCCAAGTCTAATGGCACTTTGTATTCTTATATTCTTCTGATCAGAGTAATTGATTGAGGGATGGACAGGTAATGCAACCAAAGCCAAGGAGACGTAATAAAACTTTCAATTGGGAATATTGAGACAGGCAGGTCCTCTCTCCATTAGACTTGAGGTTGGAAGGATGTGAGGTTGCTGCAGACGCTACAAGCGTCTTGCTTTCATGAGAGGAAGAACCTACATGAGGCACGGATCCAGAGGAAGAGTCTTAGTGACATCTACCATCCTCTGCATCAAGGCACACTTGAAACTGTCCCTGTTGCCCTGACCTTTTCAGTTATGTAAACCATTCAATTTCTTTATATCTTTTAGATCTTTTTGAGTTGGTTTTTTGTCACATGTAACTCAGAATACTAACACTGGTGCTTTCAAGAGTTTCTAGAAGGATAGGGCACCTCGGTCATTCCCTCGGTTAAGCGGCCAACTCTTGGTTTGGGCTCAGGTCATGATCTCATGGTTCCTGGGTTTGAGCCCCATATCGGGCTCTGCGCTGAAGGTATGGGTCCTGCTTGAGATTCTCTATCTTTCTCTCTCTCTCTCTCCCTTTCTCCTTGCATTTCCCCTGCTCATTCTGTCTCTGTCTCTCTCAAAATAAATAAACTTAGAAAAAAAGAGTTTTTAGAAGGAGCTGAATTTATGCTATGAAAACAGGAAATATTCACTGAGTCAGTAGACCTCTGATATTTGTAAGGAGCTCCTCAGATCGTTCACATCCTCAGTTTGGAGGATCTCTGTAACTTTAGGCATAGCTTCTTTGGGGAATCATTTTTCCAAGAAGCAAAGTTTTTATCACTGTACTGTACCGTACATGAGTTACTGTACTATGTAACATGAGTGAATTTTAATTACAGAATTCTTTAGCCTAGTGCATTCAACTTGACCAAATAAATTGTTCTTATATATTAGCCTTGAAGATGGCACAGTTCAATGTTATATTTAGACAAATTCTAAGTTACAATGCCATGCAACATCATGGGTGTTTTAAAGCAGTCAAAACCAGAACTTAAATACCTCAGATGCCAAGAAAGATTAGAAATTATTTGATAGTGGTCGATGCTTGCTTGGTTATGCTCTTTTAGAAAATAGAAGTAAAGCACTGCCATTCTTGCTACATATTATGCCTAATCAAATTGATGATGAACAAATTAATGATATATTCTTAAAGTATAAGCAAAAATTGAATATGTAAAAAGATAGACACTTTTCCTTTGGGGGAAAATGAATTTAATCTAGTAGATGAAAGACTATAAAGTTACCTCTAGGTAGGTATCTAGTAGCTAAGGGGATCTTGTTGCAGCGTGGAATAAATGGAGAAGTGTCGGGAGGGAAAGATGAGTTCCCATCGTCCTCTCAAAATGAGAAATAATTATTGTTTTGGGACTGTGCTTTAAAGGAGATTGTGCCTTTCTGACTGAATAGATGAACTCTGCAGTGGTTTCTTCTGAGATGCAGGTCCAGCCTTTTGCAAGGAGTCTGACCTTGTAAATGTCCCCTGCTTGTTAGTAGATAAAGTTTGCCAAGGACTCCAAACACTTCCACAAAGGCCACCGTCATTCTCCAAACACTAATCTCATTTGTTAAGTCTCTGCACAGTGACATTTTGTTTTTCTGTGGGAAGAGAAAATTTTCTACTGGAGAGCAAAAGCAAGGAATAATTGTGTTAAAAGAGTAACAGATTTCAATGTTCTCAAATGGCTATTCATCTGTATGTATGCTACAATATCTATATTTTCACATCTGTAAACATAGCAGATGTGAAAGACAAACTACACTGCATATAATCTCTGTGCATCAACTCACACCACTGAAGAGCTCAGCCAGGCTACCAGGGCTGATTCCAGGAGTTGGTTCTAATCTCACCTTTCCCTGGTGCCAAGACACTGTTTACACAAACTCCCTGAAGCATGTTATTTATTGAATGACCCTTGGGGGGCGGGGGGCAGGGGCGGCACAAACAAGTGTAGGGACTTCATGGATCATCTTTTGTTTTTTATTTATTATTTAATGTTTATTTATTCCTGAGGGGGGGGGGATACAGAACATGAGCAGGGGAGGGACAAAGTGAGAGAGGAACAGAGAATCTGAAGCAGGCTCCAGGCTCTGAGCTGTCAGCACAGAGCTGGACACAGGGATCGAACTCACGGCTCGTGAGTTCATGACCTGAGCCTAAGTCAGCACTTAATCAAGTGAGTCACCGAAGTGCCCCTCATGAATCATCTAATTAAGAATTTTTCTAATGTTTACTGTTTTCTTGGTATGTTTGCCTCACTTTGTTTTTCACTTTAACTCTTTCTCTTAAGCATCACTAGGGGAGAAGATATAACCCCATGTGGGACATTAGATGCCAGTTGTTTTATAAATTAAAAAAAACCTATTTCAGTGATCAACCCATGTTTTATTCAGTTAAGCTCTCATATATTTTTCCAGAGTATAAACATTTAGACATCAATATTTTCATTGTTAGCAGTAATGAAAATACTGTCATTTATATTTTGTTCTATATGAAAACACTGTCAGAAGCCAGGTTAGTGATTTTCCATAACAGTTCTTGGAGGGGCATTAGCAAGAAAAATCTTTATCTGAATTTTAACCGTGTAAGAAATCATTCTTGTTATTTTTATTTTCTTTGAAGAGTTCAATTATAAATTGAACTGTATGGACGGGGTATCATTTTTATACTATTTTTAAAAGATTAGTCTCTTTTAAAATTTTGCTCAAATGAAGGGAAAATAAATGCACCCACATGTATATTCAGGGCTGCTCAAAATTACTTCCTGGTTTGGAAGAAATTGTGTGTTTTTGAGTAACAAAACTGAATTGGCAAAATGAAAAAAAAATGAACCTTAATTTTTCAAAACCTGGACAATAAATAAGAAAAGACACTACTATTCAACTTTTGCTTCATCTTATTTTCTGGCTCATATTTAATCAACTTAGCTTTTGATCCTCTCCCTATTATTTAGTGATTTATAAATAATGTTTACAAAGATGAAACTAAAAGGGACCCTATGTTCCTTCTGCAGTGTGAGATATCTTGCTGATTTAATGGCGTTCTCTAATTTATGTTTACAAATAAAATGTTCAAGTGCAAATGTTAAATATTCTGTTTAATAATTTAAAATGCTGTCTCAGAGTTAGAAGGTACATATCTACAGAAAATTTTTTTCTTAATATCCTGCTATCCTTTGGTGGTATGGATTTTCATAAACCCTATCTAGAGACATGTGTGTGCCTGTTTGAATGCACACACACACACACACACACACACACACACACACACGTTAGAGGTACAGATGTACATTACACAGCAGTTAGTTCCCAAACTTTCAGATCTCAACATCTTTAATATCAAACATTTCTTCTTACCTGCATGATAATAGCTGAAATCTATTTATCTATTGACTAAGAAGATAGAAAACCTACACAGGATTAACCTAGTGTGTCAAATACATTTCTTCATTCACTGATAATATTACTGTACACATGGAGTTACTGTCCATGTCCACATGGAATAGCTCTTAGTACCCACTAAAGTCCATGGCATACAGGCTCAGAACAATTCCTAAACAGAGACATTTAAGCAATTCTTTTTCAGGGCCATATAGAATAACTTCCAAGAGATTCCATAATGGAAAAAAGTATAAACTCATAAGACAAATATGAACTCTGTATTGTTCAGGTCATTTTCTCATGAATCAAACTGTGAGCCCTGCTTTGAGCTCTGCTTCGGGCTCTGTCCTGATTCCAGCTTGGGATTCTCTCCCTCCTCCTCCCCCCACACACTATCTCTCTCTCTCTCTCTCAAAATAAATGCATAAACATTTTTTTTATAAAGAATCTAATTACTAATAGAAAAGAAACAAGACTTGCCCATCTTTCTAAATTATTTTTCTAGAAACAGAATGGTCTCCTATATTCTTCATTTAGCCATTCCTATGCCATTCTTTTTTTTAAATTTATAATTAGTGTTTATTTTATAAAAAAGGAAATTAGTTACTTATATCAAAATTTGAGAATAAAATTATAATTGTCTCAAATTTTCATCTTATTTTTTAATTATTTTTATTTTTGTTTGTTTCATGCTTTCATTTAAATTCCAGTTAGTTAACATATAGGGTAATATTAGTTTCAGGAGAATGTTAATGATTTATCACTTATATATAACACCCAGTGTCATCACAAGTGCCCTCCTTAATGTCCCTCACCCCATTAACCCATCCCCCCACCCCCTATCCAGCAACCCTCAGTTTGTTCTCTATAATTAAGAGTCTTTTTATGGTTTGCCTCCCCCCTCCCCATGTTCATGTTTTGTTTCTTAAATTCCACATGAGTGAAATCATATGGTATTTGTTTTTCTCTGACTGACTTCACTTAGCATAAAACACTCTAGCTCCATCCATGTTGTGGCAATTTTCTATGCTGTTTTTCTTGTTTCTTAACGAACTACACTACCTCTTTATTTTAGTAGCTCAACCCAGGGTAATGTTCTGCTCTTCTAGTAGGACTTACTAACATCTTGGTTAGCCAGATTTTACAATTCAATAGGATTATGACTTCTTTTCATGCTCCAGAATGTTAAATGTTTACAACAGATTAATTTTTTTAAACTATCAATTAAACCAAACTGGCTTAGTAGAGCTAAGGAATGCATACCCTAAGATTTAACAGTCTCTCCCAGGTATAATGCTAGAGGAGCTTCCATACGTGTACCAGGAAACAGATAAATGTATGTTCATAATTTGTAATAGCAAAAACAAAACAAAACCTGAAATAACCTACAGATCCATTAACAATATAATGGATAAACTGTGGTATATATAATGCCACAGAATATTATTAATCACAAAGGAAAAACCAATAGCTACACACTACTTGGATGAATCTTAAAGGAATAATAGAGAATGAAAAGAGCAAGTCATAGAAGAATGCACATAGTCTGACCATTTCATTTATATAAAGTTCAAAAACGGGCAAAACTAAACATAACATTGTTGGTATACACACTAATGGTAAAATTATAAAGAAAAACAAGGGAATGATTAACACAAAACTCAGGTTAGAAGTTAACTCAGGAGGATGACTGGGGGATGTGATCTGAGAGAGGCACAGAGGAGAATTCTAAGGTGCTTGTAATTTATTTAAGATGGCTGATATGTACACGTTGTGTATTAAGGAGAGTACTGCTGTGTGTATATTTCACGTTTTTAAAAAAAAGAATGTACAAGAGGAAACATGTAAAGGTACAGTTTTTTTTACAGATTTTTTCAGATTTTTATCACCAACCCAAACTGTGATGATTAAAATAGATGCAGACTCTTCCTTCGTATCCAAATTTTTGTATGTTGGGAAAAAACTCTACAGGTTTGATGTAGGTTCTTCTGTTTTTATTCTGCTTTTTAAGAAGTAATAATTTTAAAAGGTCCTTCTTCTAAAATCCATTTCACTCTCTCATACAGATTCTTAAATGAACCCAGGAGGACAACTTGTACAATATAAGTTGGGATTTGTATCAGTATTTCACAGGCAGTGTGAAACCCCTGCTACCTCTCAAAGAAAAATTTGATATGGAGCTCAAGTTCAGAGATTGCAGACCCAGTCTTTTTTTTTTTTTTTTTTTTTTTTTTTTTAAGGTAAGAATAAAGTCAAGTGGAAGAAGTCTGGAGTGCTTCATCCAGGTACGTTTGAGAATTGCCTCAGGCCATGGAAACTCAAAGTATGTTGAAAAGAGAAAGAAATCCTTACAGTGTTCTCATTCAATTCCCTAATTTTATATAGAAGTAAACCAAAGCTTAAAGAAGTTAAATTAGTTATGAAAGTTACTCAGGGAGCTAGCAAAAAGCCAGCATAGAACTCAGCTCTCATTTTATTTAAATCTAGTGGCCAGTGTTACAGTAGAGTGATTGGGCATGGGCCTTTGAGTCAGGGAGACCTGGATTCAGATCGACCTCTTCCATTTACCAACTGTGTATTTGGGCAAATTAAGTTACCTAACCTCTCAGAATTGTAAAATGTAAATCTATGAAATAGAACTCTGTTCTTATTGCACAGGGTTTGTATGAGAATTAAATAAAGTCATACACATATAGTATTTTGTACAATGTCTCATTCTTAGCAAGTGCTTGACAGCTATTTATTACTATGAGTAAAAAAAAAGTTGACTTGTCATCAATTCTGAAGCTGGTATTAGTTTTTTGAATGTTTTATAAACCATATAACAAACTGTTCATACTTTCCCAATTACAAGGAAAGGGCTGTTTAACATTTCCTTCTAGAATCGTATTACATGTTATGTACAATAAGTCAGACACACCTGAGTTCAATTGCTCGCATTTATTGGCCTGTTACATTTTACAAGTTTCAGTTTCTTTCATTATACAATAATATGTACAGAAAGATTGTGTGAAAATTACATGAGGTGACTGATAAGAGAATGCATAAATATTTTCTTCTTTTTATATATTTCTTCATAAATCACTCTTCATTCATAGTCAAAAGAAGGAGAAAAATTAAACTCTGATTCCTGAGATAAAATTTTTATGGCACAGTTGTAATATTAGCAGTAGAAAGGAGAACGTGAAATCTACAAAGAACAATATAAATATTCACAATATTTTGACTTCTGATGTGTGCCTTGCCCACCATTTTAACCTATTTGCCAAAAGTATTGCTGTCAATTTATTGAGTGATATTTTTCTTTAGATCAAATTCTTTATATTAAAATGGAGGTGCATAGAAGGAAGTTTCTTTTCCAGTCAATATTGTTTTACTACAATGTACACAATAATTACTTTTACCTATTCAAGCAGTGTTTTTAATTTTACATACAAAAAAATGAAAGACCATAACAGAGTATTTGACCTACATATAGATATATATACCTTTATATCCGGAAATGTGTCTTAGTTCTAATATTTAAGACACATAAAGAACAATCCTTCAGAGATACATGCTGATAGAGTGCATGCTATATGTTTTAAGATCAAATATCAGTATCAGGACATATCTACAAATATAAGGAATACTGTTGTCCTATAATTGACACACAACAAAATTCATTTTGATGAAACATCTTTGATTGCAAAGATTCATGAAATCATACCATGCCAGTGATGAAAGAAATCTTAGAAAACATCTGACCCAAATCCCGATATTTCAAGTGAGAAAGCTGAAAACCTCGGAAGCAAAATTACTTGTGCAAGTCACACAATAAGTTGGTCAAAAAATCTAGACTGTACCTGGAACCTGACACTCTACTCCTGAGGTTTCCAATAGCCTCTAAGGCCCATGGCCAAGGACTATGCCATGGAAAGTCTTCCCAGAGGTTGCACTCAATAACAGAATATTCCTTACCTTTTCCAATTATGAGTGGAGCAAGGATTGAAAAAAGTAAGATAGAGATCAAACACCAAAAAAGTGGAAAATCTTGAACTGGCCCTAGATATATAATTTTTCCTCCCTAATTTAATCCCAGTAAACTAGCATCATAGTGAACTTGGTAGGAGAACTACCATCTTGGGCCACATTTCCAGGGAAAATTCCAAGCACTTGTGGTTGAAGAAAACAGGGGAAAATGAATGAAATGGATTTACTGTTGGGTGCTGAAGTTTTGAGATAGGAAAGACATATGTCACTATGGAGAAGCTATAAAATGAACAACATCTATTGTATAACAAACACCTATTGAGATTCTGTTACGTGCAAGCCAGGAAGTATACCAAGTACTTATAATTGAAAGATGAATAAGAAAATAGTGTACTTAACTAGCATAACGTTGTATTTAACTAAAGAAATTTAATAGCTCACGTGATGTACAGAAACACTAGGAGCTGACTTTAGGCATTGATGTCTTTCTCTAGGGACTTAGATGATACTTTGAAGACATTCTCTTTTTCCCTTCATCTCTTATCCCATCCTCTCCTGTAAGCCTGTCTCATAATCTCAGGCTTTTCTATACATAAGGAGCATCTAAGTCACATCCTTATACTATCTGACTTGAGGAAAGAAAGCACTTCTTTCTTTCCAGATTCATATATAAAAGTCCCAGCAAGGGTGCTCGAGTGGGTCAGTCGGTTAAGCATCCCACCCTTGATTTTGGCTCAGGTCATGATCCCAAGGTCATGGGATCCGGCCCTGTGTCAGGGCACAAACTGAGAAATTCACAGACCATATAAATAAGCTATGAACATTTCCCTTCCCCTACGAAAATCTGTAAAAACACAAGGAACGGATGAGGGAACACTGTTTAAAAGTAAATTTAAATGTTAAAGAGAATTTATTAATGTAAAAAACTAGTAATAAAAATGGTAATATATATTCAAAATAATTGCATTAATAAAGAATGAAAATTCAACATGTAGCAAGGAGAAATAAAAATATTTTAAACATTTGTTTCAAATTTTCAAAAGATATTTCATTTTTGTGTTTAGTAATCAGAGAAAAAGAGGTTAAAGAGGATAAGAAAAAGAGAAAAAGAGGAAAAAAGAGAAAAAAGAGGTTACTTTTACAAAACGCAGGGTTAAACATCAGCAAAATGAAAAATAAAGTATATAGCTTTCAAAATTATAGGAAAGCCAAAACAAAGGAACAAAAAAGAATAACATACATATCAAAAGAGCAAAGATAAAGAATTCTCTAGCAGCAAAAAAAAAAACACCTAAAAACAAACAAAAAAACCACACACACAAAACTCAACCCAGATATCTTAGAACTGAGTGACAGAAAGTTTTAATATTTGTTTTTTTTAAATATAAATAGCTTAAATATCCCTAATAAAGACATAAAGGAAAAAAAAAGAAACCACTCATAGTGAGTCAAAAACAATGCCTACTGATAGGCTAAGCATGAAATATATCAAAAAGTGATAACAAGATATCAAATATAAGGATAGTAGGTAAAGGAAGAGAAAGAAGGAAAAAGTTACTATCAGACAAAAAATAATGCAGAATAAAAAAATGTTAACTATGGTATTAAAGTGACTGTGTTATCTCAACAGCATCCAAATCATTATGTAGGTGTAATTTTAATGAACATTAATGAACTGAATATGTCACAGTGAGATACATAAAGGAAGAAAAACCACTAAACAATAAAAGGAAACATTTATAGAAATATGTAACTGGAGAGATTTTTAACACATTTTCCTTAATCTTTGACAAAGGAATATGACCACAAATAAGCATTTGAGAGATCCATAATCCCAGAGCACCTGGGTGGCTCAGTTGGTTAAGTGTGCATCTCTCGATTTTGGCTCAGGTCACGATCTCTTGGTTTCTTAGATCGAGCCCTGCATAGGGCTCTGTGCTGACAGCACCATGCTTGTTTGGGATTCTCTGTCTCTTTCTGCCTCTCTGTCTCTTTCTCTCAAAATAAATAAACACTAAAAAAAGAGAGGGATATAATCTGAATAGTACAATTAGATTTAAAATATCTATATTGAACTTTTACCATATAGAGAATGCATCTTATTTTCCATTGTCTTCAGAACATCTAAAAATTCTTAGTCCAGAAAAAAATCTTAATTCCAAAACCGAAAATGTACAGCCCAAATATTTAGCACAATGAAATGAAAATGAAATTTTATTTTTTTAAGTTTTAACTGCGGCAAAAATAATGACTTGGAATTAATCAATAATCACTTGGAATTTTCATAAACAATTACAGGATTATGAAGAAATTAAAATGACAAAGGCTTTTTAGAAATCACCAAACCAAAATACTATATACAAAAACATACAGCCTGTAGCCAAAGCTAAAGTCAGAAGAAAATATATCATTTAAATTCCTTCATTAAGTTATAAAGAATAAAAACAGAGGCGCCTGGATGCCTAAGTTGGTTAAGCGTCCTACTTACTCAGGTCATGATCTCACAGTTTGTGAGTTCAAGCCCCACATTAGGCTCTGTGCTGACAGCTCAGAGCCTGGAGCCTGCTTAGGATTCTATGTCTCCTTCTCCCTCTGGCCCTCCCCCACTCACACTTTGTCTCTCTCAAAAATAAAGAAACATTAAAAAAAAAAGAAATAAAAATTAGTTAAAAGCATAATGGTAGATTTGATCAATAAACCTCAAAAATCTCACTAGAAAGTGAGATTAAAATAACCAACTCTCTAGCATAGCAAATCCAGAGAAAGAGAAAGAAAACCATTTGAACACTAAGAATGAAAAGTATTAAACAACCACAGATTGAGAGCGATAAAAGTTTTAGGAACACATGATATATAATTCTTGGCCAATAAATATAAGGAAATTGGTAAAATGGATATTTTTTCTCAGAAAATTAGCTTACATGAAGAAGAAACATGAAATAAATTAGTAAACCAAAAAGAAGTGAAAAAAAGTTGCTCAAGAACTCTCTTCCTCAAGCAATTGGGTTCAAATGCATTTACAAATAGGTTTTAGTTTGAAGAAAAAATGACTCTACAACATTCAGTTAGTTCTGAAACATAAAATAGAAGGAAAATTCCCTATTCTTTGTACCAGGGTATTGTAATGCTGATGTCAAAATATAATAAAAACAGCTCAATTTAAAAAACATAAAGACCTCTCTCATTTTATGAACATAGTTATAGCAACTCCTCATTTGGGAACTAAGTTATATCAAGACTGGCTTACCTGTTATGCACAGCAGGCACATGTCCAGGGCTCATCTATCTGGTTAAGGGCTCATAAAATATCTTCATTTAAATTAAAATTAGAAGGAAAAATGAACTTTTAGGTCAAATAAAATGTTTCAATATACAATATAAACATATTCATCTTTATATGAATACCTTTAAAATCTTTAATAAATATTTAAAAATTTTTGATTATGACTTTTATGGAGGAAGGGGCCCACAAAGCCAAAAGTGGCTAAGGGCCACGAAGGTCATAACAAGCCCTGCTTGCTTAGTGATGGCTAGACAACCATTCAGAGCAATATTCAGGCTTAGGAGAACTGTGCCAGAGACATTTCTCTGTAATTTATCAGTGTGGAAATATGAGCACCTGTTTGAGATTCTTTTTCTCATTCACAGATTTACCATTTCCCACACATCTCAGTGTGTCTCTTTGAGAACTGACAATTTATTATTCTTTGTAAAAATATCCCAAAACACAGGAGTTTTATAATCTAAAGCACAATATGCTTTGGCATCATTCCATAACAGAGCCTGCATGAGGTGGGTACTCAGGTGGGCACAGCCCTGGGGCAGCATCAAATCGGAGACTGAGCAAAAGCAAGGCCTGGGAACCGTGTCCTCAACTCCACCTTGGCACCGCGGCAGGCGATATTTTACTGCCTCCTGTTCTTTCCACTAAATCCCTTTACTGTCATTCATCAAGATGTCTCTTTCGCCTAGAAAATTATAGAATTAAATCTGCAGTTCATGGAGGGAAGCACTTGCTCTCACAGTTCTAAAACAAATAAGAAAACCCAGAAGAAATAAATTTTTAAAGGAACAGAATTCCCTCCCCCGCCCCCTTAACCAATAGCATCATTAACATCTTTCAGCCCCAGACCCACAGTTTTAATTTTATCTTTGAGCTCTTCCTTCCAAATCACTGCTTTTTCGGGTCATATATGTAAAATCAGAAGAATTCCTCTTTCCTCCTCTTCCCTAAAAGTCCTTATGTATCTTACATTGTTTATTTGTGATATTGTCTAAACTCTCAGAGAAGGGAAGAACTGCCACTGAAGCAAAGAGGATGGGTCCTAGGCCCAGTGTGAGGACATGGGTGCAGCTGAAGCCAGTTTTTAAAGGATAAATAAGACAGTCCAGTATTTAGGCCTTTATCTACAAAATAGCTGGCAAAGAAGCTGTGTACATATAATTAGGAACTAAGCTCCCAGGAAGTGTATCCTGTAGTCAGAGGAGTAATAACAGTATCTAACTTTTCAGGGTCGTCATATAGGTTAGAGAAAGTATAATATAACCTCTTTGCAGAAGACTTAATATTAGCAGGTGCTCCAGAAACAACAATCACTACCAATATCACTATTATTGGCATCAGACAGTTTACTGAATCAAAATCACTTTCATGTAGTTGCTCCCCAACTTACAAATCGATTTTATGTAAATACTCCACACATACTTATCTCATTTCTTCAGACTCTGGGGGGCCAGTACTCCCATCCCCACTGTGTGTATGTGTGTGTGTGTGTGTGTGTGTGTGTGTGTGTGTGTGTTTACTTTTATTTTATTTCCATCCCCAATTTTATAGGAAAGAAACTAAGATTTGGTAAATTGAAATGACTTGTCCTAATCACCCAGGACTATTTATTCCAAATCCTACGTGCCCTTGCTTATAACAAGTTAGGGATCATAATTTTAAAGGCCTGCTTTACATGCATTATAAGTGCTTTTATGTTTGTTGGAACAGTTGCCACTTGCATTTTCCACTGAATAGTTGAAGAGATTTTGTAATGACTCTTTTTGAATATCTTGTATCTCCTCTTTCCACAAGGAAGTGATTGAATTGTTAGCCATCAACACAGTATTGTACATTTTGCTAAAATGGAGGAGTCTAGATTGTGATTTTATTTTATGTTTATTTTTGAGAGAAAGAGAGAGACAGAGCACAAGTTGGGGAGGGGCACAGAGAGAGAGAGAGAGACATAGAATCTGAAGCAGCATCCACAGAATCTGAAGCAGAGAGAGGGAGACCCAGAATCTGTCAGCACAGAGCCTGAACTCACAAACTGTGAGATCATGACCTGAGCTGAAGTCAGCCGTTTAACCGACTGAGCCACCCAGGCGCCCCTAGATTAAGTGTGATTTTAGAGTTTAGAATGCAATAGAACAAGGGGTAGTTTTTTTTTTTTATTAATCTCTACTCTATATGTATAATGTTTCTAAAATAAAATTGGTATACCTAACACTCTGTACTTTTTACCTTTCATACAATGCTCTTAATAGAATGGAATCTTCCTCCTATCATTGGACTTAAGACTTTACTTTTACAAGTATTAGATACAAACTGTTAGATACAGTTAGATACCGATTTTTGTTGATTGCCAACCTCTAGCACTTATTTCATCTTCCGTTATTGCTTTCTTTCTTGTCTTCATTACATTTTACAGGATGACTGTCAATTTTCTAACATCGTTTAAAATATTACTGATTCACACAATGAAATTCTGAATTTACATGAAGGCTGTAAACCAAGCATCTGAATCAGAAATGAAGACTCCAGGATCACACCTGGAGAAAAGTTAACCAACAGCTAAAACCAAATTGCTAACTTATAGTATGTTGTCTGTCCGATTACTGGAAACGGGGGCAAAATCTATAGCAAGATCTCAGAACAATCATAGAATCATCTCAGAGAAAGTATAGATGTGAGAATCAGATCTATCGGACTAAACCCACCCAGTTAGTTAGGAACAATTTACTTGTTTTAGCAAAGGAAAATGCTTCTCCGTTTTTCGATACTTAGGGATAAGGAGCTGTATGCAAGGATGGATGATAGCAAGAAAAGGTTGAGTGAATCTAGGAGCAGCTGCTCAAACTCAATGAACCAAGGAATAAATTAGGACAATCAAATCAAAACCAGATAAGGCCACACAGCTAAGCTAGCGAACAGCTAGCCAACAGCTAATGCCAATAAAGCAGTAGGATGCTGGCCCTGAAGCAACAGTTGTCCCTGAAAGTGTCATGTTCTGGTTCTGTAATACCAGCTGCACTGCACAGTGGTGTTGTTCAGACATCTGGGGGCTTCAGTCCTGAAACACAGAGCTCGTCCTTTTATTTACAAGCAACAGATGAATCCTAGTGACGTACACAGAAATATGCTCAAACTGGTACGTCCTCCGAGTTCTAGAAGCCCAAGCGAGGCTCTGCATCATGTTAGAGGACTGTAAATGGCTCCCTCTGAGCTCTGCGTCTCTTTCCATAGCAGCGGCAGTTTGATCTGCTCCTTTGATTTGTGCTGTGGTGCCACTAAACGCCACAAGCTGCCACGGAAGCCTGAAAACCACTGAGACGGGTTCTGTTTTCTTGATCTGTAGGGAACAGAGAATAAAAACAGACACCTCCAAGGATTATTTATTTCTCCTCTTCTGTTTTACATGGGGGGCACTGGAAACAGGAGCTGTGTGTGTTGGAATGGGTTTAAGCTACTAGTTTAGAGGGCTGAACCCGTGGCTGTGCCAGTGCCAGTTGCACGGTAGAGGGACCGTGAAGTCCTCAGAGTTGGTGAAAGCAGAGTTTTCAAGTCAGAGTAGCAGCCATGCCCTCTCATGTTTTCAAGTATGTACCACATCCTTCTTTTTCTTTGACTTTTTAAAATTCTGGTTTATTTAAGGGAGGCTTTTCTTCTCCCCCTTCATCCAGAATACTGTTCCTGTTATTTTCTAAGGTAGTTCTCTAGCTGAAGTGCATGTAGCCATTGCCTGACTCACTATAAATAGTTCAGTTTTACATGCCTGCCAGAAAGAAATGCAAACAGGCACACGTTCCGTAACTCTCTATATTTTCTCAAGCCTTGCAGGGAGTTCAGGCCTACACTATGTCCTTTCATGTATTATTTTACTGGCTCACCCTTATTTTTCCACATGGTTCAAAATCACATTCTTTTAGGCACCAGAGTAAGAATTCTGGCATTTCTGTCACACAAAACGAAACCTTGTAAAGAAAACTTTTGCTTTCTTACTAGATAGCTATAATTTTTTAAAAACTTCTTGGCTTAAAAAACAAAAACAAAGTGACTCTTAATTTCTTATATGATTCCTCATTCCGGGAATGTTATAAACCAGAGTTTGGCTAACATTTTCTGTAAAGGGACAGATAGTAAATATTTTTGCTTTTGTGGGTCACAGGGTCTCTGTTCCAACTACCTGACTGCCACTGTAGCTTAAAAGCAGCCACATAAATGAATGGGCATGATTTATTCCAATAATACTATTTATGGATACTGAAACTTGAATTTCATTTTATTTTTACATGTCATAAAATACTATTCTTCTTTTGATTTTTTAACCAACCATTTTAAAAATGTAAAAACCATTCTTAGCTTGTAGGCCTTTCATAAACAAGTGGCAGGCCAAATTTGGTCCAGGGGTTGCAGTTTCCTGACCTCTGCTATAAATGTGTTTTTTCTTTTTCTTTCTTTTCTTTTCTTTTCTTTTTTCTTTCTTTCTTTCTTTCTTTCTTTCTTTCTTTCTTTCTTTCTTTCTTTCTTTCTTTCCCTTCCTTCCTTCCTTCCTTCCTTCCTTCCTTCCTTCCTTCCTTCCTT
>NW_026057580.1:35524559-35551235 GCF_023721935.1 Panthera uncia | reverse complement strand
CTTCCTTCCTTCCTTCCTTCCTTCCTTCCTTCCTTCCTTCCTTCCTTTTTTAATTAGAGAAAGCCTGTGCTCCACACACACATTAGTGATACGGCATCGTAACTCTATGGAGAAAGTATTTATTTCCTATGAAAAAGCTGTAAGAACAGCAATTAAACCCTGTGGATTAATAGCAAACTATCAAGAAACTACGTTTAATTTTTCAACCTCTTGAGCTATATGAATGCCTGGTGTACATTGCTTGAATAAATCATCAAGCAACATTTATGGATTATAATCAGTAAAGAGATAATGGTGGTGAGATTTTGGAATTAAACTTTCTGAAGTTATGTACAACCCTGATAATTCAGTAAGAAGGTAAAACTTTCCCTATAAATACATCAGCTACTTCTACCTTCCTGTATCCCCACCTCTAGTGCTTTTGTTTTTAGTGGAAGGGATTCTTCATTTTACTGGCAGTATCCTCCTCCTGACTTAGCTGTATAATGAAGCCATCAGGGACAGCAAACAGCTCAACATAAGATTGATAGCTTGATTATAGCATGACTAGCCTAATTGTTCCTATGAATAATAATGTGCATTTCATTTGCTATTTTTTCAGCTAGTCTCATAGTTCATGGCCAACAGGCCTATTTCTAGATTCCAAGGGACAACAATTTTGAAAACATTTTTAGACTGCTGCAATACAGTTCAAGATGATAGCACCTAAAGACAAATCCATACTGAATCTTACAACCACAATTCATGATTGTTGTTGTTGTTATTATTAATATTATAATTTTTTTGAGAAAGACAGAGAGTGTGAGTGGGGGGAGGGACAGAGAGAGGAGAGAGGGGGACAGAGGATCCAAAGTGGGCTCCACACTAACAGTAGCGAGCCCAATGTGGGGCTCAAACTCACAAACCACGAGATCACGACCTGAGCCAAAGTTGGGCGCTCAACTGACTGAGCCACCCAGGTTCCCCACTATTGTTATTATATAAACAATGAGACCATTTAGAGAAAACAGACTCCTTAAAGCAAGGCAGTTTGTTTCTGGATGGGGTTCATTTAACTTAATATAATTCAATAAAATATTCATCTTTGTTTTTTTTCCCAAGAAGCAAAAAATTGATATTTGATCCTGAGCTAAGCAGGGACAAGTACACAATTCCTGTTAGTGTCATTATTGTTGATGTCATGTGGCAATCTTAATAGGCTGTGTGTCTTTGGTATGTATCGCTTGCATTTAACACTACAATAAACCCTTATATATTTCTCCTCTCTCATTTTCTCTATTTTAAGGTTATCTATTACTTTTTAAGTTGACAGGTTTTATATTTTCCTTAAAGCCCAAATCTGATCATACTTTTCCTCTGCCTCAAAAATCCAATATCCATTCACTTAAGTGAGAATTAAATTCAAACATTTAGCCAGCTGCTCAAATGTCTCAATAATCTGATTATTTCAGTTTACCACCTTCAATTTTCACAATATTCCTTCTTCACCATCCTTTGACATCTCAATGCATCCATACTTTTGTCCAGGTGGTTACTTCAGGGCTGTGGGCAATGACATTCTCCTTCACAGCTGCCTATCGATGTATCATTTCTCTCTCAATGCCTAAGTCAAATCTCTACTCTTCCAAGAATTCTTAAAAACTCAAACCAAAGATATACTCTTCTTCCCTTAGATAATCATGGTTATTCCCAGATTATCTTGGAAATAAATTTTTCACATAAGATAGGTAGATACATAGATCAATTGATCGATCCTTTTTCTTCCAGGCTATAAGCCATGGAGGATAGGTATCTTGGCATGTTCTAAAGCATCTGGTATGGTGTTTTACATACATAAGAACAAAGAAATCATGATTTCTAGAGTAGGGCTTTGCAAGGATGCATCATTTAAGAATCTGCTGTCATCATTACATGATTTAGGTCTTCATTTAAAACAATGTATTATCATGCGGTGCCTGGGTGGCTCAGTGGGTTAAGAATCTGACTTTGGCTCAGGTCATGATCTCGCGGTTTGTGAGTTCGAGCCTGGCATCAGGCTCTCTGCTGACAGCTTGGAGTCTGCAGCCTGCTTCAGATTCTGTGTGTCTCTCTATTCCTCCCCCCACTAGCTCTCTGTCTCTCTCTCTCAAAAATAAGTAAACATTAAAAATTTTTTTTTTTAAAAAAAGACCGTGTGTTATCAGAGACTGCTGAGGACATAAGTATACGTCTTATAAGCAGTTTTAATTAAGCCAAGAATTTTATTGGGGGGGGGCGGTACAAAATGAAAACAAAATAAAAACAAAAACTTATAATTTCAAAACTTCCAGTTATTTTCTATGTATAAGAACTAAGGACTGGAAATCTCTTTTGCTTCAGATGCTTTATTTTAGGTAAATTATTGAAATTAAAAAAAAATTTGGTGTGGAAGGGGTCGTATTGTTTTGTTTTGTTTATGCATAAGTAAGGGAAAACCCATACTAAATGGAGATTGAAGAGATTTTGTAGCTCTGAGAAGAAAAACATTTTCATTAGAGGGAAAAGAATGGGATCAGAGAAAAACTGTTTTTGAGGGATCTATATAAGCTAACTCTGAGCTAATGGGAAAGAGACAATGGAAGAGCACATTATTCTCCACACTCTTTCCAAAACCCAGACTACTCTGAGAACCAAAGACTGGAAGCTTTGGAAACTCCGAGAGACACAACTTTGATATTTATGTGTTCTCACAATGGGCATAGTCAACAATGTCTGTGGATCTCCATAGAGATTCATGGCCAATGATAATGGACAAGTGGGAGCTGGAGCTAAAGAACAAGATGGAAAACATGGATCATGGGCTGCAGCTGACAGACTAGTTGCCAGTTTCACGCCAGTTTCATCCTCCTTTTGGAGACTCTAACAATTAACTGTTAAACCCTCTGAAAAGGATGACATACTGACATCACAAGAGGGCATGTGGATCTTAAAAACTGATATGACATCATTTTGTAGACAAAGGCCAGAATATACAGTTATTTAATAAGTTTGTTTTTATTTTTGTTTAATGTTTATTTATATTTGAGAGAGAGAGAGCACACGTGGGCAGGGAGGGAAGAGACGAGGGACAGAGCGAGAGGGAGACACAGAATCCGAAGCAGGCTCCAGGCTCTGAGCTGTCAGCACAGGTCTGATGCAGGGTTTGACCCTGAGATCATGACCTGAAGTCCAATGCTCAACCAACTGAGCTACCCAGTTGCCTCAATAAGTTTTATTTAATAAAAGTCTATCAATGTTGACTTGAATTCTGGATGACCAGAATTGTTATTCTGGTGTAATTGCCTCACATAACAAACTCAGTCAGTTGAGTATCCACTCTTGATCTCTGCTTGGGTCATGATCACACTTAAGTGAGTTTGATCCCTGTGTCAGGCTCTGCACTAACAATGCAGAGTCTGCTTGGGATTCTATCTCTCCCTCTCTCCACCCCTTCCTCGCTTGCACTCTCACTCTCTCAAAATAATAAATAAATAAACTTAAAAAAAAAAGAAACTCTTCATCCATCATCCTAATACACCCTATTGAGACATCCATAATGCACTGTTTTCTGGCTAAACAGAAATACGCAGGCCCAGTCAAGGACACAAACTTTGGTAATTTTGATATTTTAAAAGTAAACATTGTACCTACTTAACCACTTAAGTCTTCAAGTTTACACAAAATGTTCTTAGAGCTAGGAAAAGAAGTGCTGTGGTGGCCACTTATGATATGTGAGTGTATATTCTCCTCCCCGTACTACCCACGAACACAACTGGTTTGTGGGTATACTTAAGTCTGTGAGTGAGTGTGTGCCTGGCAATGAGTACAGCTACCTCTTATCTGCTACCTCAAGTCCAGATCTGGAGTTTGAGGAATGAGGCATTCATTTAGCTCACAGTGTAGGGTAGACTGGGGGGCAGTGCAGTTTAACATTCCACCACAGAAACACCCCAGAGTTGCCAACGAGACAACACCAACAGCCTAGTTCCCCACCTTCAACACCATATTTGTTTTTTGAAATTTTGGTCACATTAGATACATTAGAATTTCATTCCATCACAATTATTTTAAAATTCTATTCTATACGTTAATTTACAGGCATACACACATGCACACGCACACATGCACCTACACACCCCAAGACAAATACGTAGGCATATAGAATTTTGTTTTATATGAAAAGAGATAGTTAAATACAGCTAATTCTCAAGGCTCCTAAATGCCTTTCACCTCCATTTCTCTGCTACTGTGCAGAGCAATAATAAGAAAAAGAGATCTATCAGCCAGACATATCAGTCTATTCCAATATGCTTTCGATTTTAATTTTAATCAGAGTCCATGTAGGCTATCAATATCTTTCCTCTAATTTTCTTTCCTTGATTTTAATTATGCTTCTTAGGGAAATTTCTTTTTTTCTAGAATATTTTCACATTATAAGTATTCTCTTCACATATTAAAAACAAATTTTTAATCCAGTTTCATTTATGTATTCTCACTGGCCACTTAAAAAAAGACTGGTTTTGGAGGAAGACAGAAAAGAAGCATAAAAGCAATGCTGATTTTTAAGAATTTTCAGTCTGTTTTTTTCTATATGTTGAAAATTGCATTTTTGCTTTAAGGGGCAAGTAAGAAGAAAGGAAACTATATTTTTCCTAACAGGCTGCTTAATAAGTATTTTTTTTTTCCAGGAAAGGAAAAAAGCAGCTTCAAGCCTGCAGTGATGGATCAAAGTGTGTAAATTACCTTCCTCAGGAGGACTCTATAGGGTCTGCCCACATTGGTGGGCTGCCTCCCTACATAGCATGGGGCATGCTGCTAATGTCAGAGCAGCTATGTTCCTTCTCCCTTCAGTAGCCAGATATTTCTGGATGAGATCATTAAGTAAACAGGATTCACTGATTGGGTGTTGGGTCCGGCCACTTTCCAAATGCTAATTTGGATGACAGGCTGTGATGAGCACAGTGGCATTTTCAGTGTGGGTCACTTCTGTCCCCTTAGTCTCAAGCTGACTTTAGAAATGTTGTGCTTACATGGAGTGTTGGCACATGAGAGATGGAAAGAAATGCCAACAAATCCTTTGACTTTCTCCCTCAGGAGCATGAGTCATGATGGTTCAAAGGAGGAGAGACTTCACAGCCTGTATTCTCATTGTCTTCTTGTTGCACTCCTGCAGTGCCCTTGGCCAGGACCTGCAGCTTGCGAAGACCCAGAGCTGAAGAGCTCCTCACTACTCTTGGCTTGGCTCCCACAAATCAATTTGAAGGCACAGTCAAGACTGATGTTAGAACGAATAAAATACAATGAATAAAGGTAGGGAAGATAAATAAGATTTCTCCAATGTCTAGTTATGTGTTAGTACACGTGCTTGTAAGTAGAGCCATGAATACAAGCAGAGGCATTCACAGAGGATTTGATCTATGACTGTAATTTGTATTTAGACAGGAGTATAAACAGAAAAAAAATTGTTAGAGGGAACAGTTTATGTATAAAAGATGGGAGAAGAACGTGTTGATTTCAAGGTCAAAATGGGAGAGAAAATTGTGGGAGAAAAATCATCTTGTTAACAGCAAGACAGGGTAAAAACTTGGTTGTGGAAGGATATAGAAATACTTTTAGGAGATACAGTAAAGTGTGAATTAAACGCTGAAAGTTGTAATTGATAGAGAAAGAAGATCTTATCTGTACCTAACCAAAGATTTTATTCAAAGTGACTCCACTAATAAAAGATTATTGATGAGTGACATTACAGACTAGTATTAACCACTGCTTTGCCACCTCTGCTGGCCATTGCTTTAGACAATTTTGGAGGCTGTTTCAAAGATTCAGGTTTCATGTTTATCTATAAATCCACAAGGTTATTGCTGTGCTGTGTAAGTTCCACACACTAATAACTACTTTCATTAATGAGTTTCATGCTTCTGACAGAATCCAGATTTTTCATTTTATCATGTTACCACAGATTCATGTTTGGTAGGGAAAATGTTATCAATAAGCCAAGTAAGGATATGTTGTCTGAAGAGTATTACTGTTTCCATGGGAAAGCTTTTGAGGCTTCATGGACTATTCTAGGATAAAAGGGAGAGGAAAAATAATATGTATAATTTAGATAAACTCCACTCCAAGTAGAACATAATCCTTTTATTTTATTTGTGAAGAGGGAACATGTGACAGGAATTGGGTTTCATGGTTTTCCATGGGGTTCAAAATAGAAAAATAAACATATGCACATTCATTAGGATAATTATCTGGTAATACTGGTAATGATGTTTATTTAGCAGATGAAAATAGAGTTTCAAACCTGCAGATATAAGAATTAGAATTCCAGAACATTAGAGTTAAAAGAGAACTTCAGGACAATTTAACCACAATGACTTCAGGAAGTCAACTGGCACTCAAGGTCACACATTGAATAGAGAAATAGCTGGACTCATCGAAGATGTGATTATAGCCAATAGCTCATAAATAGAATAGAGTGTGCAGATTATGAACTACCAAGCCCCTTTTCTCTTCTTCTCTGCTGATTTCACCTTTCTTAAAGGGAGTGATATGGAAACACTGAAAAAATAAGTAAAGTGAAGAGCTGTGCGTATTTCTAGACCTATTTATCAGTGGCACCTATGAACAGCTTGGTGTATAAAGAGGTTGAAACTGGAATCTAAACTGAAAACTTTAATTCTCTATACATTTGCAAAGAATTAGTAGTTGATTATATAACTATTTATATTACATGACTATTTATTGAAGATTTATTTTCCAAAGATGGCAGTAACAGTGTCTTTCATTCCACCTGTTTTTGCCACTCTCTTCATCCAGAGGTGGGTTGATTTCCCCATCTGATCTACTCCTCACCTTCAACCAATCCCCCACCTTGTTCTACCTATACCTGGGCATTTCCTTGTGACTGTTTGGTGAAATGATGCTTTTCAACTTCAGAGGCTAGGCCATATAGGGCAGTATAGCCTTTACATCTATGTTGAGATACTTGCCTTGGGATCAAGTTGCCACTTATAGGTGTTCTGGCTGGAAGCCCCAGCTGAGGTTCCAGCCAACAGCCATGTGTATGAGAAAGTGTTTAAGATGACTCTGGCAGTTAGGGCACCTGGGTGGTTCAGTTGGTTAAGCATCTGACTCGATTTCGCTTCAGGTCATGATCTCACGGTTTGTGAGATGGAGCTCCCTGCATTGAGCCCCAAGTACAGCTCCATGCTGGGCACGGAGCTTAAGTTTCTCTCTCTCTCTCTCTCTCTCTCTCTGTCTCTCTCTCCCTCTGGCCCTTCCCAACTTACACTCCTGCTCTCTCTTAAAAAACAAAATAAAAACAAGCAAAAACCTCTAAGATGACTCCAGCAGCCAACACCATCTGATTGCAGCTGCATAAGGGACCATGGACAAAAATTGCCTAGCTGAGGCCAGTTTCCCTGCCAAACAATGACAAATGACTGCTGTTACTTTAAATTATTAAGGTTTTGAGATGATTTGTTGCAACAGACAGGGAAAATGCTACTCCTCAGAACAGGAGGGAAAAGGTAAAAAAAGAAAAGTTATTATTATTATACTTTAAAAGATAAAATAAGTTTAGAATCAATCAGACTCACATTCTATCACAAAGATACAAATTGATTTTGAAGAAAAATGTGAATAGCAAAGCTCATATAGTTTTATTAGCAAAACCTATAGATAAGATAAAATATAATGGGGGCTGTAAACAATATTTTCTAAGCTTAAAATGCTAATTATATAGGTTCAAACATTGTGCACACATTTTTGTATTTGCTTAAAAAAATAGGCAAGGTGACCTTATGCATCTTTTCCACCTCTAACTTCTGTCATTCTATCTTTATTGTGTGGGTGTTGAGTTTGCTGAAAAAGCCAGATTTCAGAACAGCTTTCTTTAGGAAATGATGTTTTTAAAAGTTAAGAAAAAAAAAGCTTGCCACATTGTAGAAGTGGCAGCTATAAAAATAGATATAAAAATAAATTGAAAATTCATAACAATTGTGCTGCAAAAGATGAATTGAGAACTGAAATACCAAGTTACATTAACAAAGTGGGTCTTTGATTAAATGAGTAAGCCAAATTACTTACAGTATGATATGTTGGAAATGGCTAGAGATGTTACAAAATAAATGAAGAAAACATTGTGTGTACAGTTCTAGGACTGACTAGCATAAAATAAGAATTTCAGAAAGTATGATCTTATAGTATAAGGCAAGGGGTCAGAGAGCTGGGTTAATTCCTAGCTCTAAAAGAAAGAACACTCAAAAGTGTGCTTAGAAACTGCAGAGAACTGGAAACCATGATATGTCAAAAAAAGTTTTGTACTGGTAAAAAGATACAAGGAAGAAAACCAAGGGATTTGGAGGGGGTTGTATAAGATGAAAGTAAGTTCCTTCCTTCCCCTTGCATCCCACCCCCGCTGTCCTCAGACACATATCAACACCATTCTTTTTAAAAAGCAAAAGCAACTCCATGTTCCTCACTTACATCTGCACAGATGGCAATAATAATTCATCAGTTTCCTAACAACTCATCATCACTTTCTAAGCAAAGGGTGGAGACCTTCACTGGACTGAAATTCTAATAAGGCAAAGGATTTCATTGGAGTTCCTCTATTAACAAGTAGTTTTGCTAATTTACTCAGCACAATGTTAAGCACTTTAGAAGAATACAAAGGTCTAAAGCCTATTAGCAGCTAGTTCTTACCTAATTGAGGGGACAGAATTAAATTAATAAAGAATAATGAGTCCTGGAAAAGTCCAAGCGTTGTTTATGAGAAAAATGGAGTAAGCGGAGTTTGAAATATAGGTAAGAAATACTGACAAAGGAAGTCATCCCTGGTAAGTGCCTTGCTCTATACCCACTATATAGTAGGTGTTCCAGCAACATTTATTAAAAAAAAAAATGAACAAGCAGCACAAAACATCTGAAAAAGTGGCCTAAAATCATGTTAAGCAGTGTTCCAGCTCAACTAGAGATGCAAGGGCAAGGTTAGGTATCAGGGCATGCTTCGGTCAAGGAGGCCTGGGAAGAAAGGTGATACATTCACATTCTGTGGTAGGAAAATGGAAATCAATAAAGCTGACTGCCTGATACTCAAGAGAGATTACTCTGACAGCAGAATGTGAGATGCAACAGAAAGAGAAATGCAAGTGAAGTAGCATCAATTTCAATTCTTCCCTGACTTGGTAGGCTTCTTTGCACTTTGTGCTCAAATGAAGTCAAACAACCTCAAGCGAAATATGTGTATTGTTGGGGAGGGGAGGTTGCTTCAAGAATAGTATGAAGGACAGATGCAACTAGCTTTGTAGATATTCTAAGCATGTAGATGTGGAATGCTGAGGTGTGGGCAAGTCAGTATGAACCAAGATTTCCAGAAGGAAAAAAAAAAAAAAAGGCTTATGAGAAAGTATGCAAAATAAAGCCTTAGAACCACAGTGAAGTTACTGTAGAATGACTAAAAGAAGTATACCCTCTATATGTCATAATGTTCACAAAGAACCAGGTTTTTCTTGCCACAAGAGAAAGGTAATCATATACTTAGCTTTAGCTAAGACATGAGGGACATACTTTATTTAAAACAAACAAACAAGCAAACTTTAATAGTCATTTCAACACTGATCTCTGCTGACCCACTAAATGTTTGATGTTGAGGATGAGAATTTAACATCTGTCATTTCACTGGAAAAACAACAAGGTTTTTCGTGGGCTCTGGAAACATGTTGATTGAATTTAAATACATCACTTACTAGTCCTGAGACTTTAGGCAAGTTATTTATAACTTCTGTGTGCCTCCATTTCCTCATCTGAAAATAGGGATAATTCGAAAAGCTTTGATATAGGGTTATGAGAATTAAAACATTATTAATTTATTAAGTGCTTGGATGAGTATCTGACTTATAAGTAGTGATCAATAAATATAAGCTATTTATTATTAGAAGTAACTATTTATAATTAGTATTATTACTACATTATATTATTACTGTATCATTACTATTATTACTGTATTAACTTTGTCTTTTTGTGTCTTTTTGGTTAAAGAAGAAACAAATCATTACTACCCATTTTTCTATGGCAGCATGTCAACTTGGTGGCTTACCCTAAGGAACACAATGAATTATTTGATGGCATTCAGAAAGTCCCCCCTTCTCAAATCCTTCTGGTAAAGAGAACCATATTTTTATTTTTCTGGAACAAAGCTCAAAAGAAAAATACACTTACTGAGTTGAACAAAACAGAATCATAAATAAATTAGTTGCATTTTGTTTTTCCTGTCTGAGAAAACCTGAAAAATCATTTTCCTTTTTATCTGAAAGGACATCTAAAAGGAACCAGACCACACAATGACACAGAGATGGCTGTACCTCAAGTAAAATAAATCACAGTGGAAAAGGACAGTATCTGACAGGAGGCTTTGGATATTGTTTTCATTATCCAGTTATTTTCTATGTAAAAGCCACTTGTGTCTTGGAGTGGACCTTGTCATCTGAAAAGCACTTTATCTTGTTGTATTTCCAAAGATTTAAATGGAAATTGTTGCTTTTGGGAAATAGCCATAAGGAGAGAGTTGGCTGCATTTAAAAGCCTCAATCCATTTGCCTCCTAATACCGGTAAGTCCCTCCCTCATGTTACAGGTTCTTTTCCTCCAGAAGCTAATACTAATTTCATAATCATAGAAATAATCAAATCTTCAAAGCGTCGTATACACTTAACATGTGTGTATGTTGTGTAGTCACACAGAATCATATGTGATTCTAAACAGCAACCTTATAATGTTTGAATGATTTTTCTAATTTCACAGATGAGAAAACCAAGGCTACAAGGGTTAAGTCCCTTGTTCAAGGTCCCACAGCCACCAAAGGAAGGGATAGGAAGTCATCTCCACTAAGCTTCTTTGTTTCCACTTCTCAATTATTACCACCATCCTCAGTGGATATTGCTCTAGCCATTTCATTCAAAATAATAGAAAACTTAATAAAAAATGGAGCCATGGCCTCCCAGGATTCCTACCTGAACTTGGACAACTTAAAACAAGATTCAAAAGAAGACTTGGTCTATCACTATATTCTGTGCTATCTGGACATCAATCAGTGTCATGTGAACTGATCTCATGCATTTCTAGTAATATAAATTCACTGGAAATTCAATACTTGGGGGTTGCCATCCCATTTTATTGGCTTTTCTTGGACATGGCACCCCCACTGTTTTGACATCATTGTATTCTAGGTATGTTATTGATACAAAATGAAATCACTTTCAGTGAAAAGATTCTTTAGAATGTTAGACAGGTAAAAAGTAAAACTGACTCTGTTTGCAATAGTGTTAAGCTAAAAATGAATGCCCAGGTTAAAAAGTAATGATTTCAAATATTACCCTCTGAGATTCCTTCTAAGGAACAGCATTGAATTTATAGTTATTCATTATAGATTAGTGGGTGTATGTTACTAACAGCAAGTTTTTCTTTCCCAGATGTATTAATTATTTACTGATATTTGAAATTCTAAAAATATGCTGTCTTTTGACATGTGGGGAAAAACAAACAAAAGTTGGACATAACCACACTGCTGTGAACCTCTCAGATAAACAAAGTTGAAAAACCCATAGGCAGACACAACTGATTCTTCCTTTTCTATCTACCCAACAGCTGCTTTAAAAGATTCTAGGAACATATAGAGGATAGGAAGAACAAAAGAGATTTCTAATCCTATTTGGGTAACTCATGTTTTCTTGCTCTGCTAGCACTAAACAGCACGAGATTACATCGTTCTTTCATTTAAAAAAAAAAAAAATTCATACAACTAACTGCAGAATTCACAGCCTTTTCAAGCACGTACTATTATTTTTAAAATTGACCATATACTGGCCATAAAGCATGGCTCAATATATTTAAAGGATTAAAATATTGGAGACTATGGTTTTTTGCATCAGAAGACAATTATGTTAAAAATGAAAAACTACTAATGCACCTGGGTAGCTCAGTTGGTTAAATACTTGACTTCAGCTCAGGTCATGATCTCATGGCTCATGAGTCTAAACCGCACATGGGGCTCTGTGCTGACAGCTCAAAGCCTGGAGCCTGCTTCAGATTCTGTGTCCCACTGTCCCCCTGCCCCCCAACCTTCTCTCTCTGTCCCTCCCCTGATTAGGTTTGGTCTCTTTTTCTCTCTCTCAAAAATAAATAAACATGGAAAAAAAGAAAAACCACCATAAAACTAGGAAATATCCATATGTTTGGAAATATAAAAAATAATCATGTAAATAATATATAGGTTCAAAGAAAAAATCCTAATGAATTAGACAGTATTTCAAATTGAATGATAAAGAAAATATGATTTCATAACTGCTGCTAAATCATTACCTAGAGAATATTTTTATTTAAAACACGATCACTAGAAAAGAAGAAATGTTGAAAATAGGTGAAGTAAGCAACCATATCAAGAAGTTATAGAAAGAAAATTAGCCAAAGGAAAGTAAAAGAAAGAAAAAATAAAGGTAAGAGCAGAAATTCATACAACAGAACAAATTGTACAATAGAGCAGACCAAAAGAGCCAAAAGTTGGTTTTGTTAAAAGAAAATCAAACTGATAAAACCTCCCAAAACTGACATAAGAAACCGAAAGAAAGAAAAGAAGAAAAGAAAGTCCTCAAGAATTTATCTACAAATATTAAAAGAAATAGTAATAAAAATTCTTATCAAAAAAGACACTCTGAGCCCAAATGGTTGTAATATTATTACCAAAACTCTTTCAAAGTAGTAAAATGAAAGGGTAGACTCCCCAAATCATGTTATGAGGATAATATAACATTGATTCTAAAACTAGGGATGCAAAATTATAGAAGCATTTCTCACCAGTTAACATACATGCAAAAATCCTTTGAAAATTAACAGATTTATTACTAATAAATTAGTAAATTATTATTAATAAACAATTTATAAAGGGGTAATATGTATGACTAAATTGAGTAACTTCCAGAAACTCAATATTGGTTTTACATTCAAAACCTATCAATAGAATTTTCCATTACTAAGACATTAGAGGAGGGAAATTATAGTATCATTTTAATAGTTGCAGAAAATCCATTTGATAAAATTAAACATTCATTCATAATTAAAAACTTTAAAATTAAGAAAAAATAAAAGTTCCTCAGGTTGAAAAGAGGACGGTTAACCCTTGAACAATACAGGGTTGGGGCACTGACCCCCTGGGCAGTTGAAAATCTGTGTATAACTTTTAACTCCCTCAAAACTTTACTACCAACAGCCTACTGTTGACCAGAAGCCCTAATGACAACATAAAAAGTGAATTAACACATATTTTGTATGTTCTGTGTGTTACATACCATATTCTTACAATAAAGTAAGCTACAGAAAAGGAAATGCTATTAAGAAAATCATAAAAGAATATTAATTTATAGTACTATATTTACTGAAAAAAAAAACCCACATATAAATGGACCGATACAATCCTAACTTCTGTTGTTCAAAGGATGAACTGTATTTGTAAAAAAAATCTACAAGAAACATTGTACTTACTGGTATATTTTAACACAGAAACTAAGGATGCCACTATCATCATCTCCATTCATCTGTATGGTGATGGTTTCAGCAACTGCAGTAAACAAGGAAAAAGAAACATAAGAACTGGTAAGGAAATGTTATGTTTCACAAATTTTGACAAAAAATATTCAAATGAGCCCACAGACAAAATGTTAGTTTTAAGAGAATTTAGCAAAGTTACTAAACTTTGTAACCATGTTATATCTCTATGACACAATGTTATATCTCTATGACAGCCATAAATATTATAAAATGAAATTTATAAAATAGATAGTTTATACCAACAAAATATTAAGGACTAGTAATAAAATTAAGAAGAGATGCATACGACTTCTTTGTAGGAATTAATACACATTTAACAAGATAATTTTTAAATAACTGAAATAAATGGAGAAATACTCTGTGCATAAATCAGGAAACTTAATTTTGTAAAGATGTCAGCTCTTCCAACACTGATTTATAAATTCAAAGCAATCTCTACACAAATCCCTACACAGTCCAAATCCCTATACGGATCTCTGTGGAACAAGACAAGCTTAATTCAAATCTGTATAGAAATGGAGAGGCCAAGAGTAACACAAACACTCTGAAGAAGAACAGCAAATTGGGAGAAGACGTTCTAATGGCTATTAAATCTTATTATAAAGGTATAGTCAGAGGCAGATTTACTACGGAGCTTGCACTGTTCCCTTTCAGGACCCTTGGGTTCATATGGGGGAAAAACTGGACCCTCTACCTCACATCATTCACAAAAATAAATTATAGATATGTCATAGCCACAAATGTGAAAATGAAAACAATAAAGCTTTTACACAATATAGAACACTATCTTCATGATAGTTAGGGGATAATTCCTTAATTAGGATACCAGAAGCACTCTTAAAGAAAAATACTGATAAATTTAATCTAGAAGGGGAGAAATTTGTCACCCTAAAATATGCCTCTTTGCCATATGGATTATTTTAAGCTGCATATTTTTAATGAACCTGCAGACCCAGGAGAAGCTCTGAAAAACAAGTAAAAGTTACCCTTTTATAAAAGACATTTATACTTGTAAGGGAAATTTCCATTTATAAGGTTGTCTTCCCCTCTGTACCAGGAAGAGAACAATGACTCTAATCTCTAGAAACCCTTTATCAATGGTGAAGGTAAGGATTTAAATATGCATAAAACCTTATCCCAGTTTACTGTGCTTTTCTTTGTAACCTCCCATAACTGGCCTCCTCTGCCCACTCCTTTTGTCTTTAGTCGGAGATGTTATTTAAGGTGGGGGCTTAGGGCATTTGGGAGAGTTACTCAGTTTTCCTGGGTCTCTCCCATGTGTACAGGAGGTATACAGGTTATTAAACTTTTTGTTTTTCTTCTATTAATCTTTTATTGCAGGGGGATCTCAGCCAAGAACCTAGAAGAGTAGAGGAAAACATTATTTTTCCTACCCCACCACCTCATTAAAATTGGGAATTTCTGTTCATCAAAGGACACCACTGAAAGGGAACCCAGAGAGGGAAAAACCATATGCAACACACACAGGTGTCTTTAGGTGCATGTCTAGAATACATTGGTCCACAATCAATTAAAAACAAAGACAATGGACAAAAGTCACTTCACAAAAATCTGAATGTCTAAAAAGACATATAAAAAGGTGCTCAACTTCATTAGCCATCAGAGAAATGCAAATAAAAACCACAATCAGATACCATTATATACCTAGTATATCGGCAAAATTTTAAAAGTCTGTTATTCTGTAGAGCAAATGGGAATATGTTCTCACTACTGGTAGAAGTACAAATGGATACAATTTTAGACAGATGTTTAAGGGTAACTACTAAAACTTATTATATTAATACTCCATGATCAGCAATTTTACTCCCAGATATACATCCTAAAGAAACACATGCTTATGTACACTATGACACCTGTTGAAGAATATCCATACAGCACTGTGTTACAGACCCAAACTAGAAACAATTCAAATATCCATCAACAATACTGTATATGTTCCACTGTACAAATTATAGATTCAATTCTACAAAGTATTAATGCATTATAAAGGCGTATTGTTAAGCGAAGAATATAAAAGAATTGTACAAAAAGTTCAAAAACAGGCAAAATTAAACTACATTGTTTAGGGATATATGATTGGGTAGTAAAACTTTAAAGAAAAATCAAGGATTGGTTATAGTAAAGTATAGGATATTGGTTCTTATTGAGAAGGGAAAGGACAGAAAGGAATTTCTGAGAGATGTCAGTAATATTTGATATATATATGTTTTGTTTTGTTTTTTACCTGAGTATAGTTTACTAAGATTTTTATTTTATCTTTCAGTAAGCTGCTAATTTATGTTTTATGTACTCTTAGGTATATTTATTCTGTTTCATTACAAGACTGTTTTTTAAGTTCATGGTGAGTAAAGTTTTATAAAATTAAACATTACCCCAAATAAATATTAAGGTGTTAAAAAACTTCATCTGAGTAAATTTGAAGATCTAATTGGTTTTATTAAGCAATTCATGAATTGCACAGCATCCCATCTAGCAAGTAAAAAAGAGCTTCAAGGAACTATAGGCAGAAAGATTCTATAGGCAGAAATGTGGTGAAACAAGGAGGTTACTGACGTGGAAATGTTAGGGTTTGGAGCCTACTACCAACAAAGAATTCTTGAGCTGTTTTTGGTGCAAAAAAGGTGGTTTTATATAGGATCCGTGGGGAGAAAGAGCTTCACTGGGGTCATGAAAAGTGGCTGATTACATACTTTCAAGTTCAGAGAGGGGTAGGGATAGCACAAGCCTGTAAGGTATTTTGGATACAAGGGTTATAGGACCCTGAGGAGGCTAGCTATTATTAGGAAAAGGTCATTTATTACTGTTCAGTAAAACTCAGTCATGAGACCCTTCAGATATATGCTTGGAGTATGATTGCCAACATATATTTGCGGGGTAGAGACAAAGGAAGATTCCAAAGGAATTTTTATATATTAAAGTAGACTTACAGGATCCTGGAGGTTGGGATGATGTTAAGCTAAGATTGCCTTTTGCCCTTAGCAAGGTGTCATCATTGAGGCAGTTGAGTTCCTAGAGGGAGGTCACTCTGCCTGTTTCAAAGACTTGTCAATGGGCTACAAGTTGTAAGAAAATTTAATTTTTTTCTTTTGCCTTTGTTTCGCATATCAGTTATCAGCAAAAGATATGATTATTTCAAGTAAGGTTACCTTCTCTTAAGGGAAGGCAGGAGGTTTTAACTGGCAGGTTATCTCACTAGTGCTGACCAGGAAATTCCAGACTGATTTGCTTAAAACTCCACTCCAGAGGGAGGCAGAAACCACAATTAGGTTAGGTACTAAGTCTTGGAGGTGCTTAATGTAAGTGACACCAATTGGGGCCTGTTTCTTTTTTTTTTTTTTACCGCCCCCCTTTTTTTTTAAATCAGTAAATGCTTGTTTATGTTTTTAAAATCAAGCAATACAAAGATACAAGAACGGAGGAAGTCACCTCAAAGCCCATTAGGGAGGGCCTGTTTCTCTTTAACAAAGGAAAATATGTTTTTTACACTTGTCAAAATGAGAATCAGACGTCTTATCTTACTAACTTTTAATAGAAATTTGCATTTTACAAAAACGTTTAGTGTCCTATGGAAAAATATTTCATTGAACGCTCACAGCCTAGCTTTGCTGAAAGTCTCCTTTTTTGGTGATGGATTGCCTATCCCTGCTAAACACTTTAGTGAAATAAAATACTTGCTTTATACGAACTTTTACTTTGATGGTAAGGATTCAGATCTCTTAATTAATGCCTAGACAAATAACTTGGGAAAAAGCAATCAAAAGCAAAGAACTATCAAACACTTAAGATATTTTATTTTATATAATAAAATAAAAGGTATTTTATATAATAAAAAGAAGGTATTTTATATAATAAAAATAACTTTTAAGTGTTCATTATAATTTATTTAGTAACTCAGGGTACCATAAAAATGGAATCACTTGAACTACATTCTCTTCTAGACACCTAATAAAGTGGAAAAGGGACAAGTCACTAGGGTCCAAATAAATACATTTGCCAAAATGTATTTATTCATTTATTCAAAAAGTATTTGTTGAGTGACTTTTATGTACCTTGCACTACATTAAGTGCTTGGGTTATGACAAAGGGCAAAACTGTCCAAACTCCATGCTCTCCTAGAATTTGCATTCTCATTTGGAAGACAGGTAATAAACAAATAGTTAAAATGACATCAGGCAGTGGTAAGTGCTCTGAAGACAAAGTTGAATGAAGGAACAGAGTAAGGATACAAACTCAGGTAAGGTGGAATGCTGAATGCTGGTCTTTGTATACCCAGTCTGCTGGTTTGGGAGGTAGATAGGGAAAATTCGTCAGACAGCAGATGTATTTGCCAATGCTGGGAAACTCTCCAGGAATAGAGATGGTATTCTTCAGGTGAGGGAAAACTACAAAACCTGCAAGTGGGGAAAACTTCTGAGATTCTTGAACAATTCCTGAAGTAATCTGGTAGCTGATCTGCCTTTCAAATTGAGGCTTTCCATAAACTAGTTTCCAAATCAGGGGGTGTGGGTCTCATGTCTACATTCGCATAACATCATGAGATTTTTATTTTCTAGGAGAAGTAGCTTGGAAGTAGTACTATGTAGCTCAGGAGTCAGCTTAAAATGTTTCTGTTCTCTTACGATTGAGATTCTAAATCATGCACTTTTCTTATTCCCGCATGAAAAAGAATGGTTAAATTGAGACAGTTAAATGGTTTGTGGATGTTTGAGACCCTCATAAACTAGATTATTCTCAATAGCATTCATTCATCTTTATCTTCTGATGTAGTAAGAAATTAAACTAAATGTGTACTAACCCTAGAACCTCCTCTGAAAAGTGACACTGAAAAGTGTCAATCTGATCTCTTTGATAATCTGTCACTTTCTCCTAAAACTGAAACACAGCAAATAGAAACAAAGTGTTTTCAAAATCTGATTGAACAAACATTATTTATAAATTTAGCCCTTGATATGGGACCTGGAGGTAATGCACATTAAAGTTTACTTTTTTTTTTTTTAATTTAATTTGCTTTTTGAGGAATAGTCAGACTGATAGCCCTGTATCTTTCTTGGAGAGTTTTTCATGACTTAACTTGAAGTCTAAACTAAACTAAATTCTACTAGATGAAACTCAAACCCATTTGTACTTTTTAAATACTTAATAAGGCTTATTTTACACAGCTATTTTTAAAAAACATGAAACTGAATACATTCTTGAGTTTATTTAAGCTAATGCATTTATTTTCTTGTTTCTCAGAAATCAGTCACTTTTTTTTTTGTCTGCTTTAGCTGCGGAGTTCATACTGGATACAAAAAAATTGGTAGTTCAAAAACAAGTGGTAACTATTTTCAGTGAATATTATCTATTGTGTGATTTCTGAAAGGCATGAGTTTTCTTAGTTAAAAACAGATTGCTGAACATTTATTAGTTGGATTAATGCTGGATTGATCAAAGCTACAAGTAGAAACCAACAACAGTTCTCCTGAGCCAGATTATAAGAAACATTCCATAAGGCAGCTATTTACAGTTGTATAGGTTATGCACTGCACATCTTTAGCACACCATTAACCTTGTACATGACTGCTTTAACTTGAGAAAAAATCATAATCCTGGACCTTGAGATAGAAAGGAACTAAGGAGCTACAGTTATCAGCATAAGAACAGATACACTTATGCTGCACTAGTGATGCCCACTGGGGTATAGAAGACTGGAAATTATGCAGGCTTAGGGAACCTACAGATCCACCTATGCAAAACAGTTCCATTAGAGCACAGGTGAACAAGTAATTCTTGCATAAACTGCTATGGTCTCTGGACAGCTTGTCCACTTTGGCCCCAAGGATGCCTCTCTGGGACCAACTTCTCATACTCTAATCCCTCAAAACAGTTCCTTAATCCCTGGACAGATATGCTGACAGAGAATACATTTTTACTCATGGCTTCTGCCAAATGACTGGGAGGTGAGTGGATTAATTTATAACCAAGAACTTGAAAATGCATCAGCATGGAATTGGAGATTGTGCTGTGAATTGAATTTATATCTTGCATTCTGCTCACACCTACAAATTGAAATTCTCCAAGTAAAGGCATTTGAGGATAATAGAGAACAAAATATATCTGAAAGGAAATAGATGCTTTCCTCAGCCACAGAATTTGGCATATTACATCACTTGGACAATGAATTTGGCTCTAAGCTTTCTTATAGCCAGGAAATGCACTAAGGTTCTGGAGTTTTTGGTTTATGACAACAGAAAACATACAAATTCATCTGTAGTGGAAAAAAAATCTTAAATAGAAAAGACAGCAAGAATCTATCGCATGCATAACAGTATTATCCGTCTTAAAGGAATCTAAAAAATATCTCATTCTATGTGAAAACTGAGGCTTAGAGAATTGATAATCATAATCTTAGAGCATATTCTTCATTAGTTTTCATGAGGGAATTCTAAAGATGTTTGTAAAGAGGAAAAATTGCTGATTTATTAATAAGGTGACAAGATTTTTGGAGTAAGAAGAAGCACTATTGATGAGGGAGCATAAGGCAAGCTGAGGGCAAAACACAAGCTAACAACACCTCCTCCCATCCCACCCCTCCCAGGTGGGCTATGTGTGACATTCCTCATGCACTCCTGGCTGCCCAAGAACAAAGGAAAGGACAGAAAACAAATGGTTAAACCGACAGAGTCTCCATCAGTTTACAAACATCTTACTAAACTATAAGAAAAAGGCAATCTTTCAATAGCCCAATCTCCAGGAACTCCCTACTAGCTTAATGTTAATGCTTTGTCAGAGGGAAAAACAACCTTAGCTTGATAAAAGCTAGGCCTCCTGTAATCTGTGAGTCTTCCTTAGCATATGGAAATCCCTTTAAGAAACTTTCTCTCGATTTTACCTCCCCCAACTCCACAGTATATAAGCAGTCACTTCTTATAACGCCAGTGAAGCTTTTTCTGCCCACGGGTCCTGTCCCCATGCTTTAATAAAATCACCTTTTTGCACCAAAGATGTTTCAAGAATTCTTTCTTGGATGTCAGCTCTGAATCCCCACCACTCCAAAACCCTATATCCTTGATTTCCCAGATTTAGAAACTGAGACTCAGAGAAACTAAAACAAAACAAAATAAACAAAACAGCATTAGTTAATAGAAGAGGTAAGAAGAGTTAACAGGATTGTGAAAAGGGATTTCCTGTTTAGCATGACGCTGGGAGAGTGAACTTCAACCTCAAATCTTTCTTGATAATCGCCCCCCAATCCTCTAACACTTCACAATCAAAAAGAGGATGAATGGGCATCTTTTATTGATGGAGAAACTTACTCGGGTATTTGAAGCAGCAGCAACAGCAGTAGGTGCGCCAAGCCCGCTTTCAGGTGAGCCGCCTTCACGTGAGCCGCTGACTCTCTCATGGCTGTTTCCAGATGGATTGAGTAACTGACATTGCTGCTGACCCCCTGTGCTTTACTTGGCCGTGCTTATCACAGCCTGGCGCCTGGAACCGTCCCAGGCCGATTGCACAGCCAAACCGGGGCACACTACCCCATGTGCCCTGCTGCCGGGGTTCCTAGAGCCACAGTGAGCCAAGCGCAGTGAGGACCACACCGTGGTGCCCCACGGGTAACCCCAGGGCACGTATCACCTGTGTGCGCAGGGGAAGGAGTTGGGTGTCTGGGACGGGTCCCCTGCACCGCACCTGGGAGAAGTCGGGCAGATACTGGAAGCAGCTGGCTGCCAAAGAACAAAGGCAGAACCGGAAGTACGTCCCCCAAGGCCCCAGCCACGTGGCTTGGATCTTCACCCTCCCGAGCCCAGTGCGGGTGTGGCGCTTTGGAAGTTCGGAAGGGTTCCTGCTGCCGGTGAGTTTGGCTCAAGGGAAGAAAAGGAAAAAAAGGTTAGGATTTTGTTTTAACATATATATAAGAAAACAATACTTAAGCACATAAGTGCCACATTTAAGTGGTCGCTAAGAGATTTGCTATTAAGTTTAAATAAAACGGGCCATTTTACAGAGCAATAAAGTATAAAGGACTAGAGATCTGGGAAGATCACCCTTTAAACGGAGAAAGAAATCCAGAGTAAATGTCACTTAGAATGAGCTTGAGAGCAAGCGACAGTCTCCAATTCAAGTTTTCATTAGAATAAACAAATTTTATTTGGACATACTTTATGTGGCTGCAGCTCTGCAGGTGTAAGAGGGGGCATTACAAAAGACTGAAAAGGAAAAGAAGTTTGTAATAATTGGTTTAAGAGTAGATAGAAGAAACTAGAGAGAAGAGATAGAGACAGGGAGAATCAACGGATGTGGATAAGATGAGACCATAGAAACAGGCTGGATTTTATAGATTCATATAAAGGCCCACTGAGAAAAAAAAAATCTTTCTCTTTGGTTGATATTTCCTGCTATTGAAGAAAAAAAGTCACCTAAGGAAAGAACACTGAACAACCGCAATCTTATTACACCATGAAAATCAATGAGGTAGTGGCTAAAGTAGACTAACTTTTCTGGGTCTTTGCCCTTACCCAGAAACCTCTGATTTCCTCAAATTTTTAACAAAAACTCAAATTCTCTTGGGAAAAGATATTTAAACACCATAGTTTTCATGAATGGTAGATAAATGGGGAAATATGGGAAGGACTAGTACGAACTCAACACATTTTTAAAATCATGCTCATTAAAAATGTCTGGTAAGTCTTTTTTCCAAATTCACACCTTAGCACCTTAATCTCAGGCTAGGAAGCAGCAGAGAGGCCAATCAAACCTCCTCATGGACCCTTTCCTCAGACCTAATCAGAGGATCTGACTTCAACCTGTCCCCAAAGCTTACAGCTTCCTTCTCAAGTTCCCTCAGGCGACAGGAAGACCTGCTGGAAATTCAAAGTAGGAATGGAACAAGGTGCTCAGCTGAATGAATTAGGGAGGAAATATTTTTTAGTGTAGTAGAGACAAACTACAAAGCCACAAAACTGATGTTCCTCTTGATCATTGGATGCATTTTTGGAGTAAGAATAAATGTATTTCCTATGAAACCACTTAGACAATACTCATCTGGATAGGCAAGTAAATTAAAGAAAAATATGCTCAATACTTTAAGATTATATAAAAGAATTGATCCTTGACAATACTGAATTGAAATTACTGCTGTTCACACGATTGTATACTTTTGTAAATGTGGGCCCAAGAGGATAATATGTCTGGTATTATGGTTTCAGGATCAAAATCAGCAAATTGAGTTTGGCTATCATTCAAGGAAAAGCTTTGAGGACTTTTTATTATGAATCCACAATTGGTGAAGAGCCACAAGGTAAAAAATGCAGTACACATTAGACAAGCTCATGCAATTTAAAGTCCAGTGTATCTTTCATAAAGTCAGGTACAAAGTACAAAGTGAGGCTCTAGTGCTATATGAGATAGACATATAAGAAAGTAAAAAAATCTGTTCTTAAAAACAAATTAGCAGTTGTGCCTTTCACCTATTCTTGCAAGAGATGTCTGCATGAGCAAAACATGGGAGCAGACCCATCTGTATTTTTTGCTCAAAAAATAGATTTAGTGGCTGTTGTGTTTTGGGAGGCAAATTAATGCTCAGAGACTGAGTTTCATCTTTGCCAGCAATTTATTTAACACCGGTTCACTGTGGGAATTATAATTTCACAAGCCACTACCGTACAGGATAATGTCTCTTAATAAGCTTCATATAGGAGTAACATATTCTAAGCCAGTGATAGATTAATCACATTCTTCTTCCAGGCAAAGGGAGATGAAAGGAGTAAAGTCCAAATTTAGTTGAGGTGTACCTATATAGGTGTTGGTACTTCAAAAAGATGGCTTAGCTGACTGAGAACTGATGTTCAGCTGCCAGAGTAAAAGTCTCCTGTTGCTGGATCACAGTGCTAAGCAAGGATGGTGTGGGGTGTTGACAGGCAAGAGGATTTCCTTTGTGGGGGCCACTGCATGATTTTTACTACTGCCTTACTGTGGTGGGAGCTAATTGCCCCAAGGCCTTCAGAGAACTGTTTAGATCAGCAAAGAGTCCCCTCACCCAGGCCAAATACTCTCAGGTAGTCCTTACAAACTTTTGGTATTTACAGTCTGAATGTGCCTTCCCTCGCCATAGTTGCTGTTTCATGTGTTTTTATTGATAAGCCCCAGTGGGGCCCCTTAGCAGCTGAACTACTGAGTTCTTATCAGTGACAACAGATGAGATGATGATATCCTGTCACAGCTTACTTCACTCATATCAAAACAACTTCACTCTTAAAAAACAGTTTCATTTTTGCTATAAACAAATGGAGTGGAAATTATATCAAACCAACATACAACGGTGTCCCTAGGTCAAGTCTACCTTAAAAAGTTGTAGACATCTGAGTTCTGTGGGCCGAAGGAAGATTTCCCTTCACACCCTAATGTATAGAAGCAAGAAAATTGTAAGGGGTGACTGAGACAGTTGTCCTACAGCTGTTTCAAATAACACAAACCCAGTCTAACTTTTAAAGAAAAAGGGTCAATTAATCATAAAGATAGGAGTACAAGGAAACCTCAGAGGGATTGGAAAGCCATCAGAATGTAGTCACTACTTTCTCAGTGACTCTCACTCTCTAGGGCCACATGCTTTCTCATCTTCACTTCTCTGTGTGATACCTTTCTTCTCTGGGGCCGATATAGCCACTCCAGCCCTCCACTATATCATTTTGTGGTTAAGAGCCTGGCAGACATTTAGTTCTTGTATCCCTGATTAGCCCAGGTTGTTCAGGTTCACCTCAGACAGTTGGCAAAAGCTTGGGTTATGAGGGCACCTGGCTGGCTCAGTCAGTTAAGCGTCCCTCTCTCGGTTTTGGCTCAGGTCATAATCCACAGTTCGTGGGTTCAAGCCCCGCATCGGGCTCTGCACTGACAGTGGGGAGTCTGCTTGGGATTCTCTCTCTGCCTCTCCCCTACTCGTGCTCTCTCAAAATAAATTAAAAAAAAAAAAGAGTTTGGGTTATGGAATTTAAGCATCACTTCCAGGGTTCATCCACTTGGGTAGGTGACCTATTTGCAGAGTAGTCTGGGGAAGCAACCAAAAAGACAGGCCTACCACCATAGTAGGTTAGGTTACTGCATCACATTAAATCACCAGACAGTTACCAGGTCACCCTGTATTTTCAAGTTAAATATATTTTAGAAAGTGTTTTAATATGGATTGCCATTCATAGTTTGGTAAGGAAGGCACGTACTTACATATATGAAAAGATGTATTTAAAGTTAATGGTCAGAATTTTAACTCCTTATTATATCAATGAATATTTGATAAAAAGCATATTTGATTGCTATTTGATTTACATTTTAGTGCTGGAACAGATAATGCAGATTGTTGTGACAGGGATAGCCAAAAGATTCACCCTTCTCTTCCATAGTGTCAGATTGTTGTTAGGAAGAAGCCGTCCACTTTGGGACTGTGTATCCCAGGCGCTGTTGAATCTAGGGAGAACTGTATCCTGGTTCTTGCCAATGTTGACACATAGTGCTACAATTAAAGCCACATGTTAAAGATGACAGAGCCTCTGTCAGCCTCGGTCCCTGAATGCCTGTGTGGACCAGGGGCCTTAAGAAAGGTATCCTGGGGACACCTGGGTAGCTCAATTGGTTAAGCAGCTGACTTCAGCTCAGGTCATGATCTGGTGGTTCATAAGGTCTTGCCCCATGTTGGGCTCTGTGCTGACAGCTCAGAGCCTGGAGCCTGCTTCGGATTCTGTGTTTCCCTCCCCAGCTCACATTTTGTCTCTCTCTCTGTCAAAAATAAATAATCATTAAAAAAAAAATTTAAAAACCAAGAATTGTGCCCAAGGAAATACCTTAACCATATGCTTAGGACATACAAATATGCTTGGGAGAGGTGAGAATTTCTCCTAAAATCATTTTAAAGTATACATTAGTGTTATTCAGTGTGTGATTGAAAACCACACGAGAACTTTTTGTTGCCAACCAGTGAAGGATGAAAAGCTTGCCTTGGAATGTAAATCGACTGCATCACTGAGCATACTGTTCAGTTCTGCTGACATTATTATTTTTCAGGGAGACTATTTTGCTGGAGAAGCAATGTGTTGATTTACATTTTGACATAAGCACCTGAACTTGTCATAGACCAGTACTTTGAGTAACCCTGGTATACATGATCCATATTTGATTTGTTCCTGAGAGCAAGTTGATTTTATTCTTTAAACCAAAGCAACATATGGACATGCTGAAAACAAAACAAAACAAATGGAAACTAACAGTGCAGAAAGGAGGCATAGAATGAAAAGAAAGAAGTTTCCTTTCTCCTTAAGCCCGCTCAAATCTGTCACAAATTAATCACTTTCTTGTGTATCCAGTCAGAAAATATTATGAGCATATCTGCATATAAAAATATATAGTTTTAAAATACACACAAATGGAATTAGAGTATTCAAACTCTTTGATACCTTGCCTTTTCATTCAATGTTTCTTAGAAAACTTCTACATCAGCAAATATAGATCTATCCCATCCCATGTGAAGGCTGTATAGTAAGACTATAAATATATCATAATGTAACTAAGTAATTCATTTGTGGACATGTACCACATTTCTAACTTGTTTTTTTTTCTATTACAAACAATATTTCAATGAATAGAATTATACATACAGAAAATTTTGTGTACTATTAAAAATATGTCAGATGTAATCTCTGAGTCAAAGGAATGTATATATGAATATTTACAAGATATTATCAAATTGTCCTTCAAAAAGGTGGTCCCCATTCATATTCTTTTGCAAATGAATATGAGAGTATTTTTCTTATATTTTCTCTACCTTTTATTTTACTTTTTCTCTACTCACCAAAGCAACTACTGAACAGTAACATTTTAGCCAATCTGATAAGTGAATAATGTTTAGATTTGCACTGTTTGAGTGTGGATGAGCTTTTCTTCCCCTAAGGAGGGCAAGCTTAGGAAAACCAATTGTACCAAGAACATCCAAGGAAAGAGCCTGAGAACTGGGAAGCCGTTTAGAAAAATAGATTTTCTCTCTTATGGGTATAAGGATTCTCATTTGTTTCTTTCTGCATGTTTCCTCTCTCCCCTCCCC
>NW_026057580.1:35478102-35524459 GCF_023721935.1 Panthera uncia | reverse complement strand
CTCCCCTCTCCTCTCCTCTCCTCTCCTCTCCTCTCCTCTCCTCTCTCTTTCTCTCTCTCTACTCTCTGTCGGTTTTCTCTGCTGAGTTAGGCACTGGCAAAGATGATGGTGCATTACAGCACCAGTGTTCAAACAAAAAAGAGTGACTAATATTCTGATTTTAGATCCCCAAGAGTGAAAAACTGATGAGTCCAGTTAGTCAGGGTTGCCACAATATGAACACAGGGTCCTCCATCCTATCCACTGTGGTTTCAGTGGTAAGAGAAGAGAGTGAGTCTAATAACAGAATAGCAGAAAGAGAAATTAAGAAAACAATTCCATTTATAATTATACTAAAAAGAATGAAATACTTTTTACCAAGGACGTGAATGATCTATACACTGAAAACTATAAAGCATTGTTGAAAGAAATTGAAGGTGACACAAACAAATGGAAAAGATATTCCATGCTTATCAGTTGGAACAACTAATGTTAAAATGTCCATACTACCCAAAGCAATATATAGATTCAGTGAACCCTCTATCAAGATGCCAACAGCATTTTTCAGTTGGCTAGAGAAAGTAATACTAACATTTTTATGGAGCCACAAAAGTTCCTGAATACCCAAAGCAATCTTGAGAAAGAAGAGCAAAGCTGGAGGTATCACAGTCCCAGATTTCAAGATATAGTACCAATCTGTAATAATCAAAACAGTACTGTAGTAGTACAAACATAGACATATAGATCAATAAAAAAGGATATAGAATCCAGAAATAAACCCATGCTTATATAGTCAATTTACGACAAAGGAGGAAAGAATATACAATGGCAAAAGGAATCTCTTCAATAAATGGTGCTGGGAAAACTTAATACCTACATGCAAAAGAATGAATTTGGACCACTTTCTTATACCATACACAAAAAGAGACTCAAACTGGATTTAAGACCTGAATGTGACACCTGTAATCATAAAAGTCCTAGAAGAAAACATAGGCAGTCATCACTTTGGTAGCAGCCTTAGCATCATTTTTCTAGATATGTCTCCTCAGGCAAGGGAAACGAAAGCAAATGTAAGCATTGGGACTACACTAAAATAAAAAGCTTTTTCCCAGCAAAGGAAACCATCAGCAAAATGAAAAGGCAACCTACAGAATGGGAGAAGATATTTGCAAATGACATATCCAATAAGGGGTTAATATCCACAACACATAAATAACTCATACAACACCAAAAAATAATCCAATTAAAAAATGGGCAGAGGACTCAAATAGACATTTTTCCAAAGAAGACATACAGATAGCCAGCAGACAGATGAAAAGATGCTCAACATCACTGATTATCAGGGAAGTGTAAATCAAAACCACAATGAGATATTACCTTTCAACAGTCAGAATGACTAGTAACTAAAGCACAAGAAATTACAAGTGTTGGTGAGGACGTGGAGGAAAATGAACCCTTGTGCACTGTTGGTGGGAATGTAAATTGATGCCACTGTGGAAATTTTTTAATTTCAAAACACTAAAAGTAGAAATGCTATACAATACAGTAATTCCACTACTGGGTATTTCCCCAAAGAAAACAAAAACACTAACGTGTAAAGGTATATATGCTACCCTATGTTTTTTGCAGCGTTACTTACAATAGTCAAGATATGGAAGCAACCTAGGGGTCCCATTGAGAGATGAATAAAAGATAAGTGATATATGTATAATATGGGATATTACTTATAAAAAAGAATATTTTTCCATTTGCAACAACATGGATGGAACTAGAGGATGTTAAGTGAAATAAGTCAGAGAAAGACAAATATCATATGATTTCACTTATATGTGGAATCTGAGAAACAAAATGAACAAAGCAGAAACAGACCCATAAATACAGAGAACAAACTGGTGGTTGGCAGAGGAAAGGGGGTGGGAGGATTGGCAAAATGGGTGAGGGGAAGTGGAAGGTATAGAATTCCATTTATGGAATGAATAAGTCATGCCGATGAAAGATACAGCATAGGGAATATAGTCAATAGTATTGTGATAGTGTCGTATGGTGACAGATGGTAGCTACATTTGTGATGAGCACAGCATAACTTAGAGTTGTCGAATCTCTATGTTGTATATCTGAACTGATTACCATGTGTACCGTTGTATGTCAGTATTTCCATTAAAAAATAGAAGGGAGGGATGAGTGGTAGATGAGGAAGATAACTGAAAAGGTATCTATCACACAGACTTCCTATATGGGTCGTACACAGTATTAACTCATGACCTACAATTGGTCTGTTTCTTAAATGTTATTCTTCAGTAGTCTACTCCTTATCACAACCAATCTCCCCATTTCTTTTTTACTTCTTCATTACTATTACAAACATGTTCCTCAAATTCATTAAGCCCTTATATATTTGACCCTTCCTTCCCCTTCCTCCCTGTCCATCACCTTCTACCACATGTCTTGTTCAAACCTAAAAATACTGACTCCCTGATCTAGAAAAATTACACATGACCACTGTGAATTAATTCAACCATAATCTTTCTCTGCTATGCAGCTGGACTTCTGAGCACTGCCAAAAAAGTCCCCAAAGCAAATTGATTGTTCAGAGCATTACAGTTTTTAAAACTGAAGCAAGATGCTCAGTACTGCTGGACAGTTCTGTGCCTTCTCCTTGGTTATGCTCTTTCCTCATGCCAAACTTTTAGCCTCTTCTCAAGTCTCTCACTCTAGGAAACCTTTTTTCTCTTAATCATACACGGTGTAATGTCATTTCCTTTGCTTTTAAGCATCTGAGGACTCGTCCTCACATTGATCTATAGAATCAAAATTCCTCAGCATAAGATCCTTCATGGAGTGGCTCCTGCTTGCCTCCCATTACATCCCACATCCCTTATGTACCCCATACTCCAGCCAAACCAGTAACAGAGATCTCAGGATGCTCCAGGCTCTCTCATACCACTCTGTTTTTGCACTTCCCATTTCACTCATTAGCATGTCATCTTCTCCTTGCTTGGCTTGGCAAGCTCCTCTTTACCCTTTCTAGTCAGTTCAGGTGTAACATCGTGTGAGAAACCTTGCATGCTGCCCTTCTCCTCCCACACCACATCCTTATCTGTTAGAGTTTGTGTCTTTCTCTTCAAACCCAGAGACCCTTTGCTTGTTTCTCTGCTCCCACCTCAGTCCCAGTCTTTTAATTCTGTGCGAGAATTAGAAGAGATTTTATGACTCAAAAACTAAAAATTGCAGCTGCTACATAACCAATAAATGTTTCTAGAATGAATAGACAGATGAGTCTTTAATGTGAAGAACAAGAAATTCCATTTAGTGATTGGGTGACTAGGAGAAAAATGGGGGTGACTTTTAGTATGTAAGATTCTGCCCTCCTATTTTATAATATTGTGGGGAAATAGGTTCTACTTACATAAATGCATTAAAAAAAAGCTTAGGGTGGAAAAGCCACCATCATGGGGTGAAAGCACCTGAAGTTAGTTAGCAAGATATTGTAATGGAATCACAAGTAACTTGTTACTTGTTACTTGTTATATCACGTGTAGGAAATTACTTTCCATCTGACACCAATGACCTTGATCACAAACATCACTTGCCCCCCCCCCCCCCCCCCCCCCCACCCCCACCCCCCCCCCCCCCCCCCCCCCCCCCCCGCCCAGACCCTTTGCTTCTTACACAAGTTAATGATTGCTAGCTGATTGTTTTCTTCATGTTTACCACTTGTGTAAGATCTTGTTTTCTTCATGTTCACCACGTGGGTAATATCTTGTGAGCTCAGTAAATATGGAGACAAAACCCTTGCTCGGGGCTCTTGTCTTCTCCCGGACATTAGCCCCTCTGGTATTTAATTCTGCATCCACTCTCTTGCTAGACAAGAGAGAACTCCAGACTCCTAGTCTGCAACATAATATCACTAATATCAATAACTTGAAATTAACACTTAAATGTCTCAATCTGCTTAAAAGAGAGGAATGTCCTTTCCTGAAGTTAATTATCTTCAATAGTTTTTGGAAAAATTTTTTTTTAGTGTTTATAGATGTCACATGGGATTGAAACTGTAGTATCCCTACTTTCTACTCTCCATTCCCAATAAGGGGATAAGGGAGAGAGATATGCTGATGCTTTTAAGGGAAATCAATACCCATAGATTCATCATCACCTACAGAGACAGAGTTGTCCAGGCTGACAGGCTTTACTGCAACCTCCGAAGTAGGTTACAGGCCTACAGCCCTCTGTTAACAGGCCAAGAGGAAGACAGTGTTAACCAGAGCAGCATCAATCAGAACCCTGTGGAAGTAGAGGCAAATAGGCAGATTGAAAGACGACCACAGTTCAGTGTTTCTTAAGCATCTGGGACACTTGTTTAAAATGCTGGTGAGCAGGCCCCATTTCAGTCCTACTAAATAAGAATCTCTGAAAGAGGAGTCCATGAATCTGAATTTTTTAAATTTTTATTTTTAATTTCTTTAGAGGGAGTGTGTGGAAATGTGTGAACAGGGGAAGGGCAAGGGGGTGAAGGGGGGGGAGAGAGAGAGAGAGAGAGAGAGAGACAGACAGACAGACACAGACTGTGTTAAGCAAGCTCCATGCTCAGTGTGGAGCCTGACACGGGGGTTGTGGAATCAATCCACAACCCTGGCATTGTGAACTGAGTTGAAATCAAGAGTCAGATGCTCAGCCGACTGAGCTCCCCAAGCACCCTCATGAATCTGAAGTTTAAAAAGTTTTATGGAGGTGACTGGTGGCTCGGTTAGTTAAGTGTCCGACTTCGGCTCAGGTCATGATCTCACTGCTCTTAGGTTCAAGCCCTATGTCAGGCTCTGTGCTGACAGCTCAGAGCCTAGAGCCTGCTTCAGATTCTGTGTCTTCTGTGTCTCCTTCTCTCTCTGCCCCTCCCCTGCTCACACTCTGTCTCTGTCTCTCAAAAATGATTAAACATTAAAAAAATTAAAAACAAAGTTTTTCTCATGTTTCTTTGGCCCATTCTCCTGTGGGAGCACTGATTCAGACACGACTCCCCCAGAGCTGCCCCAGAGCAGAAGGAAGGATCCCAATGTGCAGATGGGCATTTCAGGCTAAGCAAACCCAGATGCCCTTTACATTGTCAGATTACAAATGTACTTCCCCTGTTTTGACTCCATGCTCATTAACACCCTCCAACAATTCAGTTTCCATATAGCTAACCTAGTTGAGGAGACTGTGCAGTTATAGCCAATGTGTATCTTAGTTCTTTCACAGTGAGGTTTCTCATTGTAAATTAACAAATAGTTGTGGTTGTTCTATTTAATAATTAATTATAAGCTCTGTTCCTGTGAATCAAAGCCCTGAATCTGATCAATTCTTTAATAATTCTTTCCAATATATTGAGCATCTGGACATGTCAGGCTCGAGAAAGACCCTAGATTACCTCCGTGTGCAAGGTCTTTATTAAGGAATATCTCTGGCCTCCTCCTCTCAATCCCTTCTCCTTTACCCCAACTGTCTTATCTTTCTGAAATATTTATGAATGAGTTTGTAGTGGCTTTATCTGAAGAGATTAAATTCTTATAAAATGTCTAGCTAAGTTCTTCTGTCTGAGTGAAACAGGGCACAAAAATGATGTTTCTTGGGTTCCTGGGTGGCTCAGTTGGTTAAGTGTCCGACTCTCAGATTTGGCTTAGGTCATGATCTTGCAGTTTCAGGAGTTTGAGCCCTGCATCAGGCTTCACGCTGACCGTGCAGAACCTGCTTGGGATTCTCTCTCTCCCTCTCTCTACCCCCCCCCCATTCTCTCTCTTTCTCTTTCTGAAAATAATAAATAAACTTAAAAAAAATGATACTTCTTAAGAAACTTGACAGAATCTAGTTCCTATTTTTCCTCTAGGAGTAAGGCCAAACTCTGAAACAGTAGTTTTTAACCAAGGATGAATTTGCCCACCAGGAGACATTTGGCAATGTCTAGTGACATTTTTGTTTATCACAATTGGGGGATGCGACTGGTGTCTAGAGTTTAGAGGCCAGGGAGGCCAGCTAAACATTTTACAGTGCACACGACAGCTCCCTACAAAAAAGAGATTATGGTAGGCAAAGGATATATGGGCACTGTCTGTACTTTCTGCTCAGTTTTACTGTAAACTTAAAACTCTAAAAATCTATTTTTTAAGAAAAGAGAGTTAGCCTAAAATGTCGATAGTACCAAATTTGAGAAGCCTTGCCCTGAAGGAAGCTAGAAAAGTTCTTTCCTACTTCTTAAACTTCATTCAACTTTTATGACAATGCTAGCTAGATTTGTAAAGGATAGAAATTTTGCATCTAAATGCTTTTAAACTGAGTTCAGATGTATCTCTCTCTCTCTGTTTTGTTCAAATCAGATGATGTTATAATTGAGTAACATATGCTCTACAACATCACCCTTGAGATGAAGCCATTTAGTTTTACCACAAATATGAACCATGCTGAGATGAGAATTGAATTCACTTTTAAAAGACACATTTATGTCAACAGAGGTAGACTAAATTAGAAGTATAAGATGTTAATGCAACAGAAATTTGGTCTTGGAATCTGGTTATGAGGGATGACCTACTTTGTTGGGGGGCGGGGTTTCATTTTTGATTTCCAGAATCTGTGTGTTTCCCTCAGCACATGAGCCTTCCATACCCTCATCTTGTGGGCCATATGGTGCTCTTTGGAATGACTTTCATTTGATTTTCTCCCTTCTTTAGAAATATTTCTTTTATTTTCACTTTGTCAGGCAATGCTGAGGTCCTTGAAGAAGGGTCTTTTGTCTTAATGTTCTTACTAGTAGTGACCTTTGATAATTCCAACAAGATTCTTACCAGAACATTATACCTTTTGGAAAAAAGCAGAAGTGTAACTCTTTTGGTGAAGTTTAGAAAAGCATTTCTGCATAACTTATTTGGATGTAGAGAAATGAATGAATCTGCTCTTCATTTGGACTCAGGTCATCAATAATTGTGTGTAAAAATCACAGGTTTCATTTGTGTGGTGGAGGAAATGGGCAAGAAGTGAGTTAAAGGTTAGGGGTGTGAGAATATAAATGTCACTTCCTGAAGAGTTACTGAACTGCCTACCTCAAGACCATGGAAGAAGGGCATTTGACAACATCAGCTGTGATTTGAATGTTTCATTAGTAAAGATGAGAGAAAATGGTTAACTGCTTTTTACAAGGACAAAGGAAAAATAAATGGTGGAAATTAACTATCTGTTAGTTTTAAAAGATGCCAACAGGACAGCAGGGGAGAATCAGGATTAATTAAAAACAATTAAAAAGTGGAACTCACACACAAAAAAAATGGAACTCACTGTACCAAAACAGAGCCTGGTTGCTTCCCAGAAAGGCAGTATCTCACTGTGTTTTACCTCCATCCGTCTTCTCCTTTGGATGTCATCGTTCAGCTTCAGTGTAATACTCAATTGCCATCGAGACTGTGCGGAAGCACTCTGCTCCTTCTGGCAAGTTGCCTCCACCACTATGTCATCTGTTATATTTGCTTAGGACATTTCCACCATTGCATCTGCCCCCAAATCCACACGCTAAAACTCTTGGTTGGGAAATTGCTTATCAGAAATGTAGACATAGTCATTATCTATAGGATGACACCTTCTCTTAATGTTTAGTATCTCAGATTAATGGAAAACCTTTCCCAGTTGATGGTTTCATTTCACCTGCACAAAGCCAGGCAGCCTTTGAGTAAGTTTACACATACTGTTTTAGCCAAAAACACACACATCTTAAATCCAAAATAACTGAAAAGCAATTTAAATCTTTACTGTAGTGGCTCAACCCAGTGTCAAAAGAGGTTTACGTTCACATCACGTGGAAAGTAACTTCAAAGCCTCTTTCCCCATTTCTTTCCAACGATCTCACCAGGAATACAAGATGCTGGGGGAATGGCTCTTCTCTAGCCTCCAAAACTATCTCCACATTCAATTTATGTTAGGCTGAGTACCTCCTACCAGCTTTTGTTCTCTTAAGCTGTCCCTCAAATGTTCTTCAGTTATAATCTAGATTAATCTAGACTTTCAAAGTTTTTTTCAATTCTCCTTTATATCCTTTACATGGGTCAACAAAATCAAATGCTGAGCACCTGCCAAGCAATGAGGTGTTGCTACTTTGGAAGTGATATTAAAGACAACGGTTATACAAATCCACAGTTTTCCTTTACACATGCACACAACAGCAAGACACTATTTTTTTAACTGTTTATTTTTGAGAGAGAGAGAGAGAGAGAGAGAGAGAGCGAGCACGAGCAGGGGAGGGACAGAGACAGAGGGAGACACAGAAGCAGGCTCCAGGCTCTGAGCTGTCAGCACAGGGCCCGACGAGGGTCTCAAACCCATGAATGAAAAGATCATGACCTGAGCCAAAGTTAGACACGTAACCGACTGAGCCACCCAGGTGCCCCAAGGCACTCATCTTCTTGAAGGAGAAGACTATCAAGTCTTATGTCAAATTGTTAAAAGTATGTCTATACAGAATTAGTATTTTGGTGGCCCAGAGCAGGAAAAAGCATTTCAGCATGAAATGAAATTAAAGAATAATTCCACCCTATCGTAGGCTACTCTCTGAGAAAGTTCTTGAAATGTTCTGATTCGTGCTGTCAATGCCACAGAGTTTTCTCTTTCTTAATGTGTTAATGGCACAATCTCTAGGCAGAAAGAGTGGCATGTCTTCAGGCTTCTCAAAAAGTATCCTCTTTTCAGTTCTTCAGTGAGTTAGTTAACCCTGCAGATGGTTTGCTCATCTGGGCAAGGTGTTCAGTTGGCCTTCAGAGGATCTTTTCAACTCAGAGAGTCCTCCACTGGCTGGGATTCTGAAGATAATGGTCAGCACTCAGGGCTGGGAGCAGATGATGAGAAGCACTGTTTTCCCAATTAGCAAGAACAGAGGGCTTTGTTACTACAGGTCCATTTATATGTGTATTTTGTAAAGGAAAGTATCATTTTGTTAACACATTATCTTTTTTTTTTAATTTTTAAAAAATTTTTTAAATTTATTTTTGAAGAAGAGAGACAGAACATGAGTGGGAAAAGGGCAGAGAGAGAGGGAGACACAGAATCCGAAGCAGGCTTCAGGCTCTGAGCTGTCAGCACAGAGCCTGACATGGGGCTTGAACTCACAATCTGTGAAATCATTACCTGAGTGAAGTCAGTCACCCAACTGACTGAGCCACCCAGGCGCCCCAACACAAAATTTAAAAAAAAATTTTTAAATCACAAAATTGATAAGTGCTACATTTAGTGTTACATCTGGTAATGTAGAGCTTCAGGTAGCTGGAAGATCAGAGCAAATTGAGTCCATCCTGGAGAGAGAAGGAAAGATGAGCTGGGCCCTGAATAATTACTTAGGGGAGAACTAAAGATCTAACCATGAGCTGTTTTTTACATACTCCCACTTTTCTCAATTGGAAGAAAAAAAACTCCATGTATTAAAATTTTTGCTCTTTTCTGAATGTTTCCAAATTTTCTACCTATCAACCCAGGAAAAAGTTTCTACATATATATTTCATCTTTTAATTACTTATTTTAGAAGGACTGCAAAAAGAATGTATATTTAGCATCAGATTGTCAATAATCCAAAGAAGTGAAGGTATGTCTTCTAGAAACTATAGATGTTCATTATAGAGATTTTGGAAACTACAGAAAAGAGCACCAGTAATCCCACCATTTAGAGATAATCTCTGTTAACATTTTAGTGTTAGCTTGTGTTTTTAAATGTTTTTCCTGAAGAGTGACTCCAGAAGTTTTCTAATATTTTGAACATTTTATTATGAAATTTAACCATCCATAAGTATAATCATTAGTTAATTGTTGTCTGACTGGAAACATATGCCAGAAAAGTTCTTCTTTCTGAGCTGTAGGCACTCAGTTATAGTTCTTAATAGCCTCGTGTTTTCTTCTTTCCTACAGCCCTAGTTGCATTTCCTAAAGACTTTCAAAGGGACTATAACAAGTGAAATGGTTAACTTCTGGAAATAAAAAGCCACCTGCTCTTATGAATAGTTTCTGGAAGTCATTCCATTATTTTTGTTTGTTTGTTTTTTGTTTTTTTAACAACCTCTTACCCCAGGTCATTTGGAAATGTATTCTTTTTTTTTTAATCTTTATTTATTTTTGGGAGAGAGACAGAGTGTGAGCAGGGGAGGAGCAGAGAGAGAGAGACACACACAGAATCTGAAGGAGGCTCCAGGCCTCGAGCTGTCAGCACAGAGCCCGATGCGGGGCTCGAACTCATGAACCGTGAGATCATGACCTGAGCCAAAGTCGGACACTCAACTGACTAAGCCACCCAGGCGCCCTGGAAATGTATTCTTAAGTTGCAGCCTTATGGAGTTTTGAGGATTTTTCTATTGCTAACATAAAATGTTCACAATAAATGCACACATACTTTTTTTGGTCAACAAATAGGATGACTCCCTATTTTAACACCAGAAAGATCTGTTTCCTGACAAGATAGTAAACCTTCCATTAGTGTCATATTTAAATTTAAGGACTGTTTTATTTACTAATTATTTTATTTTTCATATGTCTAACATACCTTAAAAAATGAAACATTGGAGTTATAAAAACCAGCATATTTGAAAGTATTATATTTATTAATAAGCTATTTTGATTTAACAGCATTCTTCTTGCTCCACTCCTAAGTATTTAAAGGCATTTTGAAGACTTTCATGTCATTCTCCATTGCCACTTTGGAATTTTTGCTGTCTCACATTTCTCTAAAAAACAGAGTTATTTTTAGATTCATATTGTGCAGCTGTACCACCTTCTGGCCATAAACAATATAATCATCACTGTTATTCATGTCACTGATACACACTCTTTCAGGATTTTATTCTTTTTTTTATTGTTTACTTGTTTATTTTGAGAGAGAGAGAGAGAGAGAGAGAGAGTATGTGTGATGACTGGGGAAAGGGCAGAGAAAGGAGAAAAGAGAGAGAATTCCAAGTAGGCTCTATGATGTCAGTGCAGAGCTCGATGTGAGGGTCAAACCTACAAATTGTGAGATCATGACCTGGGCCAAAACCAAGAATCAAATGCCCAGCTGACTGAGCCACCCAGGTGCCCCCTCTTTCAGAAGTTTAATATCTGTGTCAGTTACCGTGTTACCTCCAATTCCTGCCATAACCTTGGAAGAATTCAGTTTCCAAAGGAAACAGTACATCCCATAGTTGAGGCTTAGTTTCATAATCATTTTAAATCAAATAACTTTTGTCTATTTAATAAATATTCTTTCTTGGAATTGTTAACTAAACACAACTTTGATATTCCCCTCCACAACCAAATCTTCCTCTCCTTTCACTCTCATTTGCTTTTATTAAATCTGCTCTTTCATTAACTGAGACCAGTAGGTCTTAGATTGTTCTCTTTAATTCCATTTGATCAGTTCCCTTTTGGCTTTTCTTCTTCCCTTTATGGCTTAAATACTGTGGTCAAATTATTTCAACTAGTTCTTCCCAGTGTCTCAAAGTCTTACCAACTTGTGTTTTTGTTCTATCTGATATATTGTGTAGGAAAACCCACTGCTCCTGGGTGTTGTCTTTACTCTGTCACTGCAACCTCTTTTGACACCAGATGTCTTCCCCACACCAAGAAATTCTGGGACACTAGCTCTGTGCCCTACAATTTGACTCAATTCTAACACTACCCACCCAGAGATAGAACCAGATTCCACAGTAGAGGCTCAGTCTCTCAAGACTGCCTTCCACTTCAGATGCTAGTCGCCAGTAGTAGGTCTCCATATTACCCACAACTTCTGTCCAACTTGGCAACAGATTGGAGGTTCCCATGATCTCCTTCTTCTTGGACTAGATTATTTTCCAGGACAGCTCATAGAACTCAGAGAAACATTTATGTATATCAGTTTATTAAAGGTTACAGATGAGCACTCAGACAAAGAGATAAAAAGAGTGAGATCTGGGAGGGTCCTGACCTCAGCAGCTTCTATCCCTGTAGAGGTGAGGTACACCACTCTCCTGGTACATGGGTGTATTCACCAACTTGGAGCTCTCCAAACATAACAGTATTAGCATTTTATGGACACCCCTTATGTAGCCAGGATCAATTATTAACTCAATGTCTAGTCCCTCTTCTCTCCCTGGAGAATGGGACTGGGGCTGAAAGTTCCAAGCTTCTAACATTGGCTTTTGTTTTTGTTTTTGTTTTTATGAACAGACCCCATTCAGGAGTCATCCTGAGTCACTTTATTAGAACAAATTTTTTTTTAATTCCCCAAAATTTCATATATATTCTAATATTATATGTGCACAGAATACATATATATTTAAACAAAAAGCTGTAATATCATATTGGAGATTTATAATATAAGAAACTGTAATACATGTGACAACTATAATATAAAGTTTGGGGCGGTACATGGACTTATACAATTGTCAGATTTTTACATTTTATGTGAAGTATATTAACTCTAAGCAGACTGTGAAACAAATTAAGGATGTATATTATTAAAAAAAAAAGAAAGAAAAAGAGAAAGAACAAAAGATACTCTTATCACCCAGGAAATTACAAAGGACTTGAGAACCCTATGTCAAGAACCAGGGTCAAAGACCAAATATTAGAACAAAAGGTGGTCCTAGTGCTCTTATCACTTAGGAACTTACAAGGTTTCAGGATCCCTGTGTCAGGAATGAGGGACAGAGACCAATATATATCTTTTCTATTACCTCACATATGTGAAGCCACATTTCTCCATTATTCATCCATTTACCTTTTCTCCTACCTGAAGACTTAGGAAGCCTGCTGAAAAAAAAACAAAGATCTCAAAAACTTTTCAGATTGGAGTTTGTACAAATGTATGATTTCCAATATCCACTGAGCCTTTTATGTAGCCTTGAATTCCTTGTTCTTGGAAAGATCACTTTCCCACTTCCCACCACTATCTTCAACTCAGTACCTCACTTTAACTCAAGTCCCCCACCCCGTCTTTCTTGGCAGATGGCCTTGTCTTCTACTTCCTAGTGAGAAGAAACTAACAAGTCCTCTCAGCTTCTTTCTTGCTTACTTCCCATTTCACAGGATGAAGTGTTTTCTTCCTAAAACAAATCCCTCACAATGACTATTGGTTTCTCCAAAGATTTGCCATTATTTACTTTTTCAGCTTTTTATAAACATCTCTTCCTCATGAGTAAAATGCTTATCTCCATTTCTTCTGAACTGTTACTAAAGTCTGTAATATATGCTTTTTATGCTTTTCTTTATTTTCCAAGTTTTTTATGTATTATGTCACTATATACAAAAACAACTCAATGTAATACAATCCATTCTATCTCTCACCTTGAGCAAATTTCTTGAAAGAATAATAGCATTATATACCGAATATTTATATTTTCTCAGGGTTTCTAGGCGGCTTAGTTGATTAAGCATCCGACTTCGGCTCAGGTCATGATCTTGCGATTCGTGGGTTCGAGCCCTGCGTTGGGCTCTATGCTGACAGCTCAGTGTCTGGATCCCGCTTCAGGTTCTGTGTCTCCCTCTCACTCTGTCCCTCCCCCACTTGTAGTCTGTCTTGCTGTCTCTCTCTCAAAAAAAAAATACAATTTTTTTTTACTGTTTATATTTTCTCACCTCTAATTTGTTATTCAGTCCCATGTCACCATGTCTCTGCTACACTTTGTCATCCCTTTGTTCACAAAAGTCATCAATAATTTTCTAAATAAATACATTAACACTTATTCCTTCTTTTTCTTACTTGACTTTTCTATGCCATGTGTTCAGGAGTCTTGTATTCTCTCTCCTACTTTACATGGTCTCCCTGGGTGATAGCATCCACATCCATGGCTTCCAGGGATACAGTCACACTAAGGATATCCAGGGTTTTGTCTTCTTTGAGCTCCCAAATTAGATCTTAACTCTCCATTGATCATCTCTTCATGGGTATGGAACACAGGCCTCTCAAATTTAAAAGGGTTAGAATGGAACCAGTCATCTCCTCATTCAAATCTTCTCTTCCTTTTTTGTTTTCTATATTGATGACTAGTAATGCCTGTATCCCATCTTCCAAGCCAGAAGAGCCATTCTAGTCTACTTTGTTTTCCATATTCAATCATTTACCAAATCTATGTTGTTTCTGACAAATACATGTAGAATATGTTATATAATTTTCCTTTTAATCCTAACTGTCCCATTTTACTATAGAGCAATTGCTTTCTAACTCTCCTTGGTAAGTGGCTACTCAATTTTAGCAAATCACCAGCTCTAATAGAGGAAACTTAATGGCCAGGCTTCTATTAGTTAACCCCATTTCCTAAATATGAATGGTAATCCAGGTTGGGCCATCAGATTCTTTCTTCTAAAAATCTGAAATATTTTTGAATAGGGACAGAGAGACCAAGAGTTGGTGGAACTGATATACAGTAATGGTGCCACTTTAGGTAGACTGCCCACAATTCCTGTAGCACCCTTGGTTCTGTCCATTGTCTTAGTTGTTAATAACTTCCTCAAAGAAATGAGATAACATTTTACAGCAAATTTCCTTTTTTGTTAATTTTAGCCCATTTGTTCATGTTCCTTAAAACCAAAATATCCTTAAAGTATGCCCTCAGGTTTCTAATACTGCTATTGGAGTTCTCTTTCTGAAATGAGAGGTAGGTCTTATTTCTCTTCTTAAATTATTTCAGAGATACACCATGGCCTGGCATGTAAAATGAAAATTCCATAGCTAAGCATGAAAGAACCTTCGAAATCTGGGTTCTTCTTCCTTCCTTGTGTTATTACCCAATACTTTCTGTGTATAGTAGTAATTACAGCCCCAACACTTGTGATTCTGGGATCTTCTGTGTAGGGCAGGCAGCTGAGCCCTGGCCATGCCTCCCTTCCTGCTCAGTACTTTGGGTCTCCTCTCCCCTCCAGTGAATCCCCTCACTAACCTCCTCTAACACTCTTGGGTGCAGTCAGTGCCTTCTTCCCCTCTGTTCCCACAGCACATTCTTACTTCTGTAAGTGCTTACGATGCCAGAGGGTCACTATTGGTTTATATGCTTATTGTCCTATCAGACTGGAAACTCCTTGGTGGCAAAGACATCTGGCCAAAGAGTCCATGTGCCTCTGGAGGCATCGTCATGGGAAGGAAGATGACAAAAGATCAGAGACCCTTAGAAAGGTTGGAGAATGATGGTGGCCTTGTAAGCCTGTCAGGCAGCTTCCAGGGCAAGATACACCCTGACAGAAAATTATATCATGATATCAGAAAAGAAAAGAAAAAGAGAAAAGGAAGGAAGGAAGGGAGGAAGGAAGGAAGGAAAGAAAGAGGGAATTACTACATTTGAAGTTTTAGCAACCAAAAGTAGTGCTTCTCTAATTTGGAGCTACAGGGTTAACAACACAGAAAAAACCTGTATGTCAGTATGGTGATAGCAGGAATGCAAGAGTCTGTGGCATGAGCATGGGGGATGTGAGGAAGAGTGGGATGACAGTTTAGGGACATATGCAGGACATACTAGTGATGGCTGAATAAAAATTCAGGCACCACTAATTTGGCTTCTGGACACCAGGAGATCTTTACTGGGCCCACGTCACTGCCCTTTTTTGTAACCATTGCTGAGGTGACTAAAGAAAAGATCCAAATATCCCACAAATGATTTCTAGAAACAATGAAAACAGCTATTTGCACTCGGGACCTCTGTTGTTTAAGAGTTAGGAGAGATTGGTCAAGGATATTGAACAGATGAGTGAGTCAGTCTGAATACAATGAGTCTAAGTATGTGACTAAGAAACCAAGGAGTACAATATGTTGAACAAAGGTTAATTAAAATATAAGTTTGGCAAGCACTAAAATTTTGGACTGCCTTAAAACTTTTTAAATGTTGCCACTTTAATATGCCCTTAGGTTTCTACTTATTTCTTTAATTACCATCTGTTAAGTGAACAGTGATGAAGAAGTAAAATAAAGTTTTCCCAGAGCTTTTGGTATTAAATCTGCCTTAAAAATTCACTCATCTGTGAAACTTCACTTTATTTTTATTTTATTTTTAATTTTTTGGCTATTGCCTATTCTGTCCAGGCCAGCTACTTTTGGGTGTTTACTTATTCCAATATTCTCAGTTTTATGATGGTCACTATAACCACCATTTTAATATTCCCTGTGATGTTGCAGATGAAAACTCTGAATCATTCTTATCTTGTGAAAATCATCTGCTAGGTTTGATGATGAAAAGGAAAGTGCTTTTAAGAGCCCAGTATGGATGTACTTGTGCAGTTAGCATTTTAATATCTACCAACTGTGAATTTGGTTTTGGCAGAACACATTGTCACCTTTATGGATATTTTAGTAGTGGCTGTTGATTACATGGTTTGACATTATTTTTTCTAGTATTATATTTATTAAAATGAACTATATTAAAATGAAGCAATCATAATGTTTACCACCACTCTGTGATATAAAAGGTAAAGGAGATTTCAGATTATTTGTTTTTCTACAGCCTGGGTAGGAAACAGTAATATGGGTGCATTTTGATATAGCAAATTCGCTAGGACAGACTTCCAGTTTGTCCTTTATCTACTGAAAACCTGCACCTAGGAGAAGTAAAAATGAATTAAATCCAATATAACCAGATTATATTTACTGCATAGAAGTCACAAGAAAAATCAACACTTTGGGGTTCCATTATAAAGTAAAAGAGATAAGCCAGCTGCTGAGGAAATGAGATATAAACCCCATGAAGACATAGAACTATTTTTTTAGACTATGCCTGCCCTAAGGATTAGATTTAGATCAAATAGCTTGTTCTTAATGCCTTCCACCAATCTTGCTAGCCTTCTCATTGACAGGCACTTTTCCCCAACTTCCAAGTCTCCAGTTTTCCCTAAGTATCCAAATACTACATGTTTCTGATAGTCCAGTTCAATCCTATTTCAACTGGCCTCGAGTCTTAATGACTTCTGTCCCATCAGAATTATTTCACTAATTGGCGAACTGTGTATAACTAGCAGTTAAGTATATGCAGTACAGTATTGCTCACTATTGTGGCATGTGTCCACATTTTTATTCTCTATGTAGATTGTAAACTTTAGAAGGCAGGTATCATGTTTCATACTATTGCACTGTCCACCCCAAGAAAACCCTGCACATATGTCTGGCATATATTTATTACTTGAGGTATGGCTTCCTATAGGCTTGCTGAAAAGAAGGGAAGAACATTATAAAAAGATGATCTGGATTAACTAAATTAAATCTCCCTGCAGGATGGATTATTAATACTCATGCAATTCATTTGCTGATGCTTGAATTTGTACCATTTTTCAAAGAATGGGGAATAAACAGGAAATAGTGGTAGTAGGGAATCAACAGGGAAGAATTCTATATAGACTCCCATTAATTCTGACTACTTTTCCTTAAGAAAGTTCTGTCTGTCTTAAATATGATTTATAAGCTGCTATATACTCACTGTTGTATGAAAGCACAGTTTCTTCTGACAGCTGACTACCAGTTCATTAAATTTGCAGCTTGTTTCTATTTTTCCTTCTTTTTATCCAAAGCAAATAGCCATTATTTTTTCTATTTCCTGTAACAGTTATTGCTACCATTAATCTATCCAATAAGTTCTACAGAGAGATATAAATCTGCCCCCAGTACCAGATAAGACAGATCCTCAAAGAAATAGATACTTAAATTAAAAATGACGCAATTTTAAGCTAGATTACAGTCTTTAAAAAAATTGTATTTCAACTTATTTGACCATCCATGACTCCGTTCACACACTCCTGTACATTTATTTAAGAAATAACAAATGACATACTCTATAAGGTAAGTAAATGAAATTTAGGACATTCTATTTAATCCAGCATTTCAGTTTTAAAATATGGCACTTCCAAAATTTGAAAGCAACCAAGATGTCCTCAATATGTAAATGTATGAACAAACTGGTATATACAATGGAATATTATTCCACTATTTTTTTTAATTAGCAATTGAGCCCCAAAAGACATTGAGGAAACTTAAATGCATATTGCTAAGTTAAAGAAGCCTGAAAAAGCGACATACTGTATGATTCCAACTATGTGACATACTGGAAAAGGCAAAACTATGGAGATAGTAAAATAAAAAGATCAATGATTGCCAGGAGTTCACAGGAAGGAGGAAAGGTGGGATGAACAGGGGGAGCACAGGACGTTTTTAGGGCAGTGAAAGAATTATGTATGATACTGTAATGGTAGATAGCTGGCATCATACAGTTGTTAAAACCCACAGAATATACAACACAAAAAGTGAACCATAATATAAACTATAGACTTTACTTAATATATTAATATTGGCTCATCAATTGTAACATACTACAGTAATGCAAGTTGTTGCTAATTGATGAGACTGGGATAAGGAAGGGGGTGAGGAGGCATGAAAACTGTCTGTCCTTTTTTTTTTAATCTTTTTTTTATTTTTTAAATAGGCTCTATGCCCAACATGGGGCTTGAACTCATGACCCTGAGATCAAGAGTTGTGGGGTGCCTGGGTGGCTCAGTCGGTTAAGCGTCCGACTTTAGCTCAGGTCATGATCTCACAGTTCATGGGTTTGAGCCCCGCGTTGGGCTCTGTGCTGACAACTCAGAGCCTGGAGCCTGTTTCAGATTCTGTGTCTCCCTCTCTCTCTGACCCTCCCCTGTTCATGCTCTCTGTCTCAAAGATAAATGAACACTAAAAAAAATTTTTTTTTTTTAAAGAGCTGCATGCTCTACCAATTGAACCAGGCAGGTGCCCTGAGAACTCTGTACTCTCTGCCCAATTTTTCTATAAACCTAAAACTTCCCCAAAAGTAGTCCATTAAAAACAAATATGGGAACATGATTTTTTTTCTCATTTTATATGCAATGAGTTGCATTCTTTAGTTAAATATTTTGTTAATCTTTAAGATAACTGAACTTTATAAGGGCTAAAGTTGTTAATGACTTGTTCAGATGAATTTTAAAATCTGAATATAAAAATGAATGTTACAGTGAGTATGTTCAAAGGTTGTGTTGTCAAAATACATAAAGCAGTGGGCACAGAAGGAAGGTTGATAAATATTATTTGAGAATATGCTATAGCACACCCAGAATCTGCAAGCTGTCATGTGTGGGTGCATCAACTCTCGTCTGTCATCCTTAATCTAGTGTCTCCTTCTCTAGCTTGTCAGAGCAGTGAATGGACTTTTGTTTGAGGGGAAATAAATGTCTCTTGTTTCATCTGTAGTCAGATTTTTAAAAATGGATCCTGACTTGTAACATTTGGGGAGGCTAGTGTGTATATGGAAAGGATTTCAAAAATGAATGACTTAATTATGATGGTAATTTTATACTATTGAAATTAATTTTATACTATTTAACATTTATTAAATGTTCAGTTAATGACAGGCATTGACAAAATGCTTTTATAAGCATTCATACAGCATTTACTTAACAAATATCTAATAGGTGGCCACTAAGTGCCAGGCATTATTTATTTCTCATTATAACTCTGTAAAATGAGAGCTCTTATTATTTATATTTGCTGTTGAGGAAATATATTTTCAAGCTTAATGAAAGTTTCTGATGGTCATATAGTTAGACAGTGGAAGAGCCAGAATTCTGACTTCAGACTCACCTGAATTCTGACTCATACTACATCAAACCTAGAATTTTGAAGGTATATTGCAGGGCACAGCTTTATTCTCATATATGGAACAAGCAAGGAGATAAGTTAAGTGAGAGATAAGGAAAGAGATGAGAATCAGGTCATTTCATTTTAAAAGTTACACATTTTGGGGGCACGGTGCCTTAGAGGCTCAGTAAGTTAAGCATCTGACTTCGGCTCAAGTCATGATCTCACGATTCCTGAGTTCAAGCCCCACATTGGGCTCTCTGCTGTCAGTGCAGAGCCTGCTTGGATCCTCTGTCTCCTTCTCTTTCTGCCCCTCCCAACTCATTTGCAGGTGTGCATTTTTTTTCCTATCAAAAATAAGTATATTTTTTAAAAAAGTTACACATTTTTGCCACATTTTGGTAAAATCTTTGAAGTTCCATTAATTTCTCATTCTCCCAGTTCAACCTTAACTGGCAGTATGTTGGTAAATGTTTAACAACTGGCTCTCTAATATGAAAAGCCCTGATTTATAGCATTTACCAACTTCTGTGGAAGTTTACTCCTACCATGGCTGATACCAACACGACATAACTGAACACAGAGTTGGGAAGAGACATGCACCTTTGGTTCATTTAGCCTGACTTCAATATACCACTGTTTATATCCTGTCAAAATGGGCACTTACTAGTTGAGAAGTGATAAATTCCTGAAGGAAACTCTTTTGAAGATTGGAAGATTGAGGCTTTATGATATTTTTTGGTACACTGGGCTTGTTCCTTGAAAAAAAATCTAGAGAGAAGAAACAGTTTTCCCCAGGAGATTTTATGGTATTCCATTCAAGGACCGTGAATAGTTTCTCAGGTGATGAGCTGATCTCAAAGTTCTGGAATTAAAAACAAGGAATGTGTCCAGCTACATAAGCCAGAGGTAGATTTTTGATATTGTTGCCAGATGATTTGCTGAATTAATTCTTTGGATTGGTGATGGCCTCTAGCATCAACTGGTCGGGAGGAACAAGTAATGAAAATAGGGAATAAAAATATTCCTAGAAACTCACGTATAAAGGGCTTTAATTTATAATGTACATTCAGCATTCCCAGTAGGAGATGATACTGGGAAAAGTGCCACACCACTCTGGCCTCTGCATTCTGGCACAACAGTGCTGTGCTGGAAGGAACTGCTATCTGCAGCAACTTTCAGCCCTCCGTTTATATACTGCCACAGGACTCAACCGCCAGGAGGAGTGCAAGCACAGGAAGCATGGGTATATCCTGAGGTGATGGTGGGGGTTGGGGTGTTCTACAAGCTGCAGGGAACTCACCCAGGTCCCACCTCCTAACTACAATAAAAGCCAAAACCACTTGTTCCTCACTTGGCTCAACCATTCCAGATCAAGGTTGGGTGCTTGCCACGCTGTCCTCAGAAAATCTTACTCTATGATTAACAAACCTCTTCATATCCTCTGGGTACGTGCATGTCACCATCAGTCTTGATACCCAGACCAATATCAAGTTTGGGATTGATTTCTCCCTTGACAGGACAACCACAAAACAATAAAACTAAGTCTATTTATTAATAACTAAAAGACCAGAAGATCTATAGAATCTTTATGTGGTTTGCACCAAGGGAGGGAACACCCCCAGCTTTTTTACTGGCTTCTGAGTGGAGCAGAAAAAGGAAGGGAAGTGTGAGGCCTGAAAGCTGCTAGTAGCCAAATACCAAAGCGGAGTCTTTGAATTTAGATATAAGATAGTCCAATATAGTGTAGCTTGAACTTAATGTGCAGAAGGGCATGGGTAGAGTATATCTAGATAATAGCCATTTGCACTGGGTGATAAGTATGTGGAAGCTTCTACACTGTTCTCTTTTCATATGACTGAAATTTTCCATAAGTTTTTGAAAAGTATAGTCCAGTCTAATATCACAACTTCAGCCTCTCATCCAACTTAAGCTTCTCACTTTTCGCCAGCATGGGCTTGATTCAGATTCAGAAATCTACAGAACAGAGTGGGGTATAATCCGTTTCTTTTCCATTTCTTGACTTCCTCTCTGTGGCACTTCTGGCTGCTATCTTGAGAGCTGGGAAGAGAAAGTGAGGACTGACAAGGTTGTGGTCCAGCACTGGTGTGCTCCAGAGTGTGGGAGGTGCCCAAATGCTGAGTGCTAGGTCACGTTTATGGATGCACACAGACTTTGTGAATCCTTTCACTTGGGCCTTCTTGTAGCCCCAATTCCAAGGTGAGAATGCAATCTCTGGCTGGCCATTTACAACACCCACACCCACACCCACCTCCATCCCCTCCAATTGTAATCCTTCTGCCAGGGATGCCTACACCTGGAAGGAAGTGCTCTAGAGCAGAGTCTTGATCAACAGAGACCCATGATAGGAGTGCTGTTTACATCCTAAGCATTCTGTGTTCATCCTGCCTTGGGGGAATCTACAGACTGCCTTCATCCCTCAGTCTTCCCCAGGTGAGAGTCTAGTGCAAGTCCTTATGACACTACACCCCAGCTAACCAAGGGAGTACCTGTAAGAATCGGAGGCTGTGGGGCCAGCAGATTTCTGCAGCTTAACAAACATCCCTCAGGAGTGGGTGGTCACCCTCCCTGGTCTTGGCAAGTGCTCATGTCGCCCATGCATGGCTCCCTAGAAGCTCTCCTCACATAGCTTGTTGTGGAGCAAAGCCAGCTCTTTCCTTACCCCCAAAGGGTGATACACTGCATTCTGGCACCTGTCCCCAGAGAAAATCTTTACTCCTAACCTTCCCACAGTCCCTTTTTCATAAATACCCTAGAAGTGGAGTGTGGAGTTATAGGTGGCCAAACTGTTTTGGATTACCACTTAGCAAATTTTGTCTAAATGCTCTGGCATCTCCTTTTAGAATGTGCAGACAATTAACACTCTTCCTTATCAGCTTTGGGGCCTCAGCCAAAATTCTAAAACAACAGGGAATTCACACTTAGAGTCCTCCCTCTTGCATTTGCGATCATTTTAAGGCAATGTTGCTCATGACATTTCAGGGGAAAAAATGTATTATAAAATGTGGTTGTTGGTGGTTTTGTAAAACCTCTTAGGAATTAGTAAGAGTCCTATTTGGGTGATAAACACTTATAGGTACATGACACTGATAGAGAGACGTGAGCATTCACAGAAAATGGCTCGTAATTTCCATCTACAGATTACTGGACTCAAGTGATTTTAAAGCCTGGGAGCTAAAGAAATCAGTGAGAGTTGGGGAAAGTCTACCTATTACTACTCTACTGAATACTACTTAGAAAAATCTTTGTTGCATGAAATCATGATCTAGAACCTCATTCTTTTCACACCAGATACAGAAAAAGAAGCAAAAACAAAAGGATTGGAGGGGAAGATGCCATTGCCCTGTGCCTACCAATGTGTTTGTCCAAACAAAAAAGGCAGGACCTAGTGACAGCCCAGATACTCCTAAAGACGAAAGATGAAACTGAGAAAGGTACCTGTTTGATATCATTCTTATTACAAAGGGGGCTTTCAAGTCAATTTACATATAGCTCCTACCTTGTGTTCACTAAGAGAACTAGTCTTTTATCAAATGGTGTTTAGATGTTTCAAGGCATTTTTTGTAACAAAAACAGAAATCTTTTTAAGTTCTACCTTTCAGCCATAAGTCTTAAACGGTTCAGTTGTGGTGTGTGTTTGTGGGGGGGGGGGGAGCAGTTCTTCTTTTCAATGCCATCTGGATGGCACTGTTCACTTTGACTCTGGGGATCAGAGTATGAGGTGAACCATCTGGATTCTTTTCCCCTCCTGGTGATATGTTAGAAGGTACTTGGCACAGAGGACAGATTTGCATGGAAGCAAAAATAATAAGGTAAGAAATGAGAGACCAGCCCTTTGCTTTTAGACCCTGCTCCACAGAGCATGAAGGGGCCACCCCAGGGACCTGGGCAGGGGAGGGCCTGCAGCGCAAGTGTAGTTACCCACACAACCACCAAAGCCAGGCCATTAAAAAGAGTTCTTTTACAGATTAAGCTTTTGCTTTCCTCTAAAGAAAACCTGTTACTGCACAAATAATAATACTAATAATGATAATAATAATATTAACAATAGTAATAAGTTTTGGAAACAATGATATGTTTCAACTCTTATATGTCCTAGGAGAGGGGTTCAGAAGGAGTGAATGATTTGCACAAGTTCGTGGCAGGGCTGTGCAGGAATCCAAACCTCCTGACAAACCTCAGTGCACATACGTACAGTTGTGCTGGCCTAGCTGCCTCCTCAGGGATCCTCCCCACAACCCTGCCCTACTCTCCCCCCACCCCCCTACCATGCAGGGAGCCACAGAAACAGCACCTTCTGAGGTGAACAGACTTCTGGGTTAGTCATTTTCCCCTCATTCCGTCTTGATCCTTCTGAATGTCAGCAAAAGCCAGGAATGACTCTTCTAAAACAAATCTCTCTCATGTCTTTTTTTTCTTGTTTCCTTTGTGTGTCTGTCACTGAATAATTCTTCCTGAGCCTGCTCAGTTCTCTGAAATCCCTGAGCCTGTATTGAGGAAAAACAAGGGAACAAAGCTGCCTGTGTGCACATGGATATGTGACTTCTGGCATTTTGACATTACTGGAATGAATCCAAATTGAGATCTTTCCAGTTGAGGAGTAAACTCCAGAGGCAGAGGAAGGGGAATTGAAAATCAGGAAGCTTCCATCTTCACTTAATAGATTGTTATATAGAAATCAATATAACAAGTGTGCCAATCAAATGAGATAAGTTTTGTGAATTGTTTATTACCTCATGGACAAACACAAACAAGACACCCAGAGGCACTAGTGGGGGTGTCCCAGGTTTCATGATACCTGGTTCTAGTCTTGGCTCTGCCCCCAACTAGGAGTGTGAGAAGGTCACTTCACCTTTCCAGGCCTAGTCACTTCCTCTATAAAATGAGTAGTTCCTGCCACCGTTGGTAATTTTGGATTCAATCACACTTAGGGAGCTAAACCAGATTTCTGGCACTGCTGCTTTGTAAGGCTGCTTTTGACCTAAGCATATGCAATGCTAAATATAATGTTTGAACTGCATTTCTGTCTCTGTTTATGGCTTCTTTTACTAAGCTGAGATGAGCCTGTTTGGTTTAAGGCTAGATAGCCTGGGTGTGTTGAGCACGTTCAAACGGTACTGCCTGTAACTGCAGCCTTTCTGGAATTGGCTATGGAAAAACAGCAGGAATCTTAAGTGAGGCTATACTCTTAATAACTAGATAAACTGCAAAATCAAAAGTCCTTATTAACTGAATGGTATGTATGAATATCTGGGCTGAAATACTTCTCTTTACAAAGTAATAGCAACTGAGCAGCAGGAACCTTTCCATCCCTGGGCAAAGCTGCTTAGGGACTGAATAGCCCTCTTTAGTGTCCTCTCCCCATCCAGAAGGTGATTACCACAGGCAGACTCTTGAACAAGCTCACTAGTTTTCTTCTAACCAGCTGTATAGATGCTCAGCAGTCTGTCACCAACAAGGATCACATGTGTCCCTCTTCTGTGAACTAAACAGCTCCCCACCAACAGCAAGATCTGGGGCCAGAGCCTACCCACTGCTTCCAGCACATTCTGAGATGCTGTCCGCTACTGATGACGGAATTGCACAGGGAAGGGATCTTGGCAGAGCCAGGGTGTGATGAAAGACCTCTAGTTTTGGGTGGTTTTATTTATTTTATATTTTTTAATTTAATTTTATTTTTTTTAATTTACATCCAAGTTAGTTAGCATATAGTGCAACAATGATTTCAGGAGTACATTCCTTAGTGCCCCTTACCCATTTAGCCCATCCCCCCTCCCACAACCCCTCCAGTAACCCTCTGGCTGTTCTCCATATTTAAAAGTCTCTTAGGTTTTTGTTCCCTTCCCCATTTTTATATTATTTTTGTTTCCCTTCCCTTGTGTTCATCTTTTCTGTGTCTTAAAGTCCTCATATGAGTGAAGTCATATGATATTTGTCTTTCTTTGACTAATTTCACTTAGCATATACCCTCCAGTTCCATCCACGTAGTCACAAACAACAATATTTCATTCTCTGTAATTGCCGAGTAATACTCCATTGTATATATATATATATTCATCCATCGATGACATTCATCCATTCATCCATTGATGGACATTTGGGCTCTTTCCATACTTTTGCCATTGTTGATAGTGCTGCTATAAACATTGGGGTGCATGTGCCCCTTTGAAACAGCATACCTATATCCCTTGGATAAATACCTAGTGATGCAATTGCTGGGTCATAGGGTAGTGCTATTTTCAGTTTTTTGAGGAACCTCCATACTGTTTTCCAGAGTGGCTGCACCAGCTTCCATTCCCACCAATAATGCAAAAGAGATCCTCTTTCTCCACATCCTTGCCAACAACTGTTGTTCCTGAGTTGTTAATGTTAGCCATTCTGACAGGTGTAAGGTGATATCTCATTGTGGTTTTCATTTGTATTTCCCTGATGATGAGTGATGTTGAGCATTTTTTCATGTGTCTGTTCATCTGAATGTCTACTTTGGAGAGGTGTCTATTCATGTCTTTTGCCCATTTCTTCACTGGATTATTTGTTTTTTGGGTGTTGAGTTTGATAAGTTCTTTATAGATTTTTGGATACTAGCCCTTTATCTGATAAGTCGTTTGCAGATACCTTATCCCATTGCGTCGGTTGCATTTTAATTTTGTTGATTGTTTCCTTCACTGTGCAGAAGTTTTTTATTTTGATGAGATACCAGTAGTTCATTTTTGCTTTTGTTTTCCTTGCCTCCAGAGACGTTTTCAGTAAGAAGTTGCTTCGGCAAAAATCAAAGAGGTTTTTTCTTGCTTTCTCCTTGAGGATTGTGATGGCTTTCTGTCTTACATTGAGGTCTTTCATCCAATTTGAGTTTATTTTTGTGTATGCTGTAAGAAAGTGGTCCAGGTTCATTCTTCTGCATGTTGCTGTCCAGTTGTCCCAGTACCACTTGCTGAAGAGACTGCATTTTTTCCATTGGATATTCTGTCCTGCTTTGTCAAACCTAGTTGGCCATACATTTGTGGGTCCATTTCTGGGTTCTCTATTCTGTTCCATTGATCTGTCTGTTCTTGTGCCAGTACCATACTGTATTGATGATTATAGCTTTGTAGTATAGCTTGAAGTCTGGGATTGTGATGCTTCCTGCTTTGGTTTTCTTTTTCAAGATTGCTTTGGCTATTCGGTGTCTTGTCTGGTTCCATACAAATTTTAGGATTGTTTGTTCTAGCTCTGAAGAATGCTGGTTTTATTTTGATAGGGATTGCATTGAATATGTAGATGGCTTTGGATAATATTGACATTTTAACAATATTTGTTCTTCCTATCCAGGAGCATGGAATCTTTTTCCATTTTTTTGTGTCTTCTTCAGTTTCTTTCTTGAGCTTTATATAGTTTTCAGTGTGTAGATTTTTCACCTCTTTGGTTAGATTTATTTGTAGGTATTTTATGGTTTTTGGTGCAATTGTAAATGGGATCGATTCCTTGATTTCTGTTTCTGTTGCTTTATTGTTGGTGTATAGGAATGCAACCAATTTCTGTGCTTTGATTTTATATCCTGCAACTTTGCTGAATTCATGGATCAGTTCTAGCAGTTTTTTGGTGGAATCTTTAGGGTTTTCCACATAGAGTATCATGTCATCTATGAAGAGTGAAAGTTTGATCTTCCCCTGGCTGATTTGGATGCCTTTTATTTCTTTGTGTTGTCTTACTGCAGAGGCTAAGACTTCCAATACTATGCTGAATAGCACTGGTGAGAGTGGAGATCCCTGTCTTGTTCCTGACCTGAGGGGGAAAGCTCTCAGTTTTTCCCCATTGAGGGTGATATTAACATTGGGTCATTCATATATGGCTTTATGATCTCAAGGTGTGCTCCTTCTATCCCTACTTTTTATCAAGAAAGGATGCTGCATTTTGTCAAATGCTTTCTCTGCATCTATTGAGAGGATCATATGGTTCTTGTCCTTTCTTTCATTGATGTGATGAATCACATTGATTGTTTTGTGGATATTGAACCAGCCCTGCATCCCAGGTATAAATCCCACTTGGTCGTGGTGAATAATTTTTTTAATGTATTGTTGGATCTGGTTGGCTATTACCTTGTTGAGGATTTTTGCATCCATGTTCATCAGGGAAATTGGTCTGTAGTTCTCCTTTCTAGTGGGGTCTCTGTCTTGTTTTGGAATCAAGGTAATGCTGGCTTCATAGAATGAGTTTGGAAGTTTTCCTTCCATTTCTATTTTTTTGGAACAGCTTCAAGAGAATAGGTGTTCACTCTTTCTTAAATGTTTGGTAGAATTTCCCTGGAAAGCCATCTGGCCCTGGACTCTTGTTTTTGGGAGATTTTTGATTACTGATTTGATTTCCTTACTGGTTATGGGTCTGTTCAAATTTTCTGTTTCTTCCTGTTTCAGTTTTGGTAGTGTATATGTTTCTAGGAATTTGTCCATTTCTTCCACATTGCCCATTTATTGGTATATAATTGCTCAAAATAGTCTCTTATTGTTGTTTTTATTTCTGCTGTTGGTTGTGATCTTACATTCTTGATTTTATTTATTTGGGTCCTTTTCTTTTTGATCAAACTGGCTAGTGGTTTATCAATTTTGTTAATTCTTTCATAGAACCAGCTTCTGCTTTCATTGATCTGTTCTACGTTTTTTTGGTTTTGATAGCATTGATTTCTGCTCTAATATTTATTATTTCCTGTGTTTTGCTGGTTTGGGGTTTTATTTGGTGTTCTTTTTCCAGCTTTTTAAGGTATAAGGTTAGGTTGTGTATCTGAGACCTTTCTTCCTTCTTTGGGAAGGTCTGGATTGCTATATGCTTTCCTCTTATGACCACCCTTACTCTGTCCCAGAGGTTTTGGGCTGTGGTGTTATCATTTTCATAGGCTTCCATGTACTTTTTAATTTCCTTTTGAACTTATTGGTCAGCCCGTTAATTATTCAGTAGGATATTGTTTAGTCTCCAAGGATTTGTTTCCTTTCCAATTTTTTTCTTGTGGTTGATTTCGAGTTTCATAGCATGTGGCCTGAAATATGCGCGGTATGATCTCAGTCTTTTTATACTTGTTGAGGGCTGATTTGTGTCCCCGTATGTGATCTATTCTGGAGAATGGTCCATGTGCACTGGAGAAGAATGTATATTCCACTGCTTTAGGATGAAATGTTCTGAATATATCTGTTAAGTCTATCTGGTCCAGTGTGTCATTCAAAGCCATTGTTTCCTTGTTGAGTTTTTGATTAGATGATCTGTCCTTTGCTGTGAGTGGGGTGTTGAAGTCTCCTACTATTATGGTATTACTATCGATGAGTTTCTTTATGTTTGTGATGAATTAATTTATATATTTGGGTGCTCTCACATTTGGTTCATAAATGTTTCCACTTGTTAGGTCTTCTTTGTGGATAGACTCCCTTCATTATGAAATAATGCCCTTCTTCATCTCTTGTTACAGTCTTTATTTTAAAGTGTGGTTTGTCTGATGTAAGTATGGGTACTCCTGCTTTCTTTTGTTGAACATTACAATGATAGATGGTTCGCCATCTCCTTACTTTCAATCTGAAGGTGTCTTTACATATCAAGTGGGTCTCTTGTAAACAGCATATAGAGAGATCTTGTTTTCTTATCCATTCTATTACCCTGTGTCTTTTGATTGGAGCATTTAGTCCATTGACATTTAGAGTGAGTACTGAAAGATATGAATTTATTGCAATTTTGTTTTCTTGTATACTTGGAGTTTCTGTTGGTGTTCTCTTGTCCTTCTAATCTTTGTTGCTTTTGGTCTTTTTTTTCTTTTTCATCTTTTCTCCCCTCAGAGAAAAATCCTCTTAAAATTTCTTTCAGGGGTGGTTTAGTGGTCATGAACTCCTTTAATTTTGGTTTGTCTGGGGAAACTTTTAATCTCTCCTTCTATTTTGAATGACAGACAGCCTTGCTGGATAAAGAATTCTTGGCTGCATATTTTTCTGATTCAGCACACTGAATATATCCTGCCACTCCTTTCTGGCCTGCCAAGTTTCTGTGGATAGGTCTGCTGCAAACCTGATCTGTCTTCCCTTGTAAGTTAAGGAATTTTTTTTCCCTTGAGGCCCTCATGATTTTTCCTTGCCTGAGTATTTTGTGAATTTGACTGTGATATGCCTTGTTGATGGTCAGTTTTGTTGAATCTAATGGGAGTCCTCTGTGCTTCCTGGATTTGGATGTCTGTGTCTTTCCCCAGGTTAGTAAAGTTTTCCACTATTTGTTCACAAAGCCCTTCTACCCCTTCTTCTCTCTCTTCATCATTGGGACCCCTATGATTCGGATGTTGTTCCCTTTTAATGAGTCATTGATTTCTCTAATTCTTAAATCATGTTCTTTTGTCTTAGTCTCCCTCTTTTTTTCTGCTTCATTATTCTCCATAAATTTGTCCTTTATATCGCTGATTCTGTGCTCTGCCTCATCCATCCTTGCCACCGTGGCAGTCATTCAAGATTGCAGCTCAGTTATAGCATTTTTTGTTTCATCCCTTTCATCTCAAGAGAAAGGGATTCTAATATGTTTTTGATTCTAGCTAGTATTCTTATTATTGTGATTCTAAATTCTGACTCAGACATCTTGCTTGTATCTGTGTTCTTTAAGTCCCTGGCTGTCGTTTCTTCCTGCTCTTTCTTTTGGGGTGAATTCCTTCATTGCATCATTTTGGAGGGAGAAAAGGAATTAATGAGGTAAAAAAATTAAAATTAAAAAAATTTTAAATTAAAAAATTAAAGACAACACACAGACCAAAAAAAATCAAATAAATGATGCTAGATCCTAGGTGTATTTGCTTCTGGGTGTCGAAAGGGGCTTGGGAGGTTAGAGAAAAAAGAGGAAAAAAGAAGAAATTATTCGAAAATTTGAAAAAATGAATACACTAAAATAGAATAAAATGAAATGATGGAAGTAAAATAGAATTGAAAAAGTTTACACAAAAGTAAAGAATATAGAAAAAATTAAAATATTTTTAATAAAAATTGAAAATAAAAGTAATTTTTTCTCTTTCTGTATTCAAGAAAAAGAAAAGAAACAAAAAGAAAAAATAGATAATTGAATAGATTGACTAGTGAATGGACTGAAATACGATTGAAATTACTTCACTTTTTGACTTCCTCTAGAAGTCAAACTGTGAAGTGCTTTGTAGTCAGTAAACTAAGCAGGCGGAGAGATTTGTGTTCCCGAAGAGCCAGTTTGGCCCAGTTGGGCAGGACTTAGTGTAATGGCTCCATTCTCCACTAGTTGGCGCTGCATAGCTTACTGTGGCAGATTGTTGTGGTCCTTGTAGGTGCGTATGCGCATTCGCAGGAGCGGTGAAAATGGCGTCACTCAGCTACCCAGTCTCTACTATCAGAACTCTATTCTCCCTGATCTGCAATCATGCACCCTTCCTTTGTCTCTGGCTTAAGTCCACTCCCTGCTTTTATACTGTCTGTGACCAAGCCCCAGGCAGCACCTCCCTTCTGAGTTTTATCTCATATGCGGCTATTTTTCCTGACTGCTTACTTCTGAGGGATTGCAGCTTTGACCCATTCTGCCCCTCTGTGGGAGGGTCTCACCAAACAATGGCCTGGTGCTGGCTGCACCCAGGAATGTTCTCTGGATTGTGCTGCTGTCGATGCCCAGAGACGGCAGCTAGGTGCCAGCCCGCCCCAGGAAAAGTTCATGCTGTCGTGTAGCAGCAATATCAGGGCTTATGGAAAATCATAGCACACATCTGGCATCAGGCTTCACCTCCACGATGTTCCGGCACCAGGGAATGTGGTTGTTCTCCCTGGTCCACTGGGACCTTTGCCTGTGGGGGTGCCACACAGCCTCTACCAGATGTCCTCCCAGCAGGGGAACTGCCTCTTCCCATGTGGCCCAAAAACCTCTGGACTTCACTCTGCTCCTGGGGATTCGACCTTCTCACCAGAGCACTGCCAGGTATTGTGCTGCAGAGTTTCAGACTCTGTTCTCCCCCTGTTTATAGAGTCTTAATGGAATTTAAACCCTCTCTTTTCTCCTTTCTCCTTTTTTATTTCAGTCCCTGCAGCTGTTTCCACTTTTCCACTCTCTTTCCAGCTGCTTTGGTGGGGGGGGGTGCTTTTCCCATATTATCCACCCCCACCCACCATCTCCATCCTCTCTCTGCAAGCATAAATGGCTTCGTGCCCTCCACATCTTCTCTCTCCCCCAGTTCACCTCTCTGTGCCACGTACCTGCTGAGTTCTGTGGTTCGGGTTGTGCAGATTTTTGTGTTACTCCTAAAATCAGTTTTCTAGGTGTGCAGGATGGTTTAGTGTTAATCTGGCTGTATTTCATGGACACAAGACACAAAAAAAACTCCCATGTTGTTCTGCCATCTTGGCTCCTCCCTGGTGGTTTTATTTTCAATTGCAGATGAAAAAACCTGCCCTTCTATAACCTGTGCCCAGAGACTTTTCAGGAGTGCCTAAACCCAAGATAATTAAGAAATGATAGAAATTTATTTGGAAAGTCAAATGGGGAGGGAGATTACCTTTGATACAGGCCATTCAGTGGATTATATGGAGGGATGAAATGTAGAGGTTTTAAAAAGTGGACAATTCCTGTTCTTAAATTTGTTTGTAAAGAAAACCGTAATGTCTTTAAATCACTCTTCGGTAAATAGATTACCTTTTTGCAGTGTTAAAATAAAACAAAACACTTGGGAGCAAAGCAAACCCAATTGCCCAAATGCTATGGGATGAAAGTCAGCAAGTTCTGCATCTCAGCTGTCAGGGAGCTCTCAGAAGGTCACCACTGGTCTCTAGAAAGGTAAATTGTGTTCTCTGCATGTTACCAATATGTCCAATTACAATGTATATTGGCGGTGGCATCCACAGGACCCAGGTCTTATGATAGCAGGAAGAACACTAGAAATGGAGAGCAGTCTATCAGTCATGTACACTTGTTAAGCACTGAGGACCACGGCAGCTCATCTAAAGTGGAGGAGGAGCCTTGGCAGCAAATACTAGAAGAGGGCAATTCAGTGGTGTGGGTTCCTCAGCAGGGCTGCTGATTGGCAGCTCATGGTTACAGAGTCCCTAGAAAAGCATGCGTGCGGGCTATCACATTACTTGTGGATGGCTTCTACAGAGTAGTGTTCTATTTCTACTGGTGTGGGGGTGAGGGAGTGGGGGAAATGGATTCGTGTGTGACAATGAATTTACAGAAATAGAAAAATGTCAAAAAATATAAAGAGAAGACCAAGTCCTTTAAAAAGGCTGCTAAAGAGCTTTTTGGAAAGAAAACATGTTTTTCTCCTCTCCTGACCCCTACCAAGCTAGTGGGGCAGTGTAAAGGTGAGGAGACCCAAAGGTCTTCCAGTCTATCCACATTAAATAGGGAAGAAAAATGTTTTTGTGAATTTTAGTTGGTAAATAGGAAAGAAGATAAGAGCCTCTGTTTGTTACTCCTTAGTTTTCAAAGCACTTCCACAAAGTATTATTTGCTCTTACTACTTCCTTTCACAGATGTGGAAAAGATGTCAAATGACTTATGGAAATCCCACAATGATATGTTGGAAAGTTGTGATGAGAATGCCAACCGACCAGACAGAATCCTTCCTCTTCTCTTGCGTGGCACCTTTTCAGCTTCTCTAAGCTTTTAATTTTTTTTAATGTTTATTCATTTTTGAGAGAGAGAGCAAGAGTGAGAGAGTGCCAGGGAGGGGCAGAAAGATAAGGAGAAACAGAATCTGAAGCAGGCCCCAGGCTCTGAGCTGTCAGCACAGAGCCCGACATGGGACTCAAACTCATGAATTGCGAGATCATGACCTGAGCCGAGTCGGACACTTAACAGACTGAGCCACCCAGATACCCCAGCTTCTCTAAGCTTTTAAAGAAGGGGTGATTTTCAAGTGATACTCTGATGATGCTCAGATTTGAGCAGCTCCTTCAGCCTTAAAAAAAAGCCCTTTTTATAATAGAAATAATACCAATTATTAGTATGATATGTAGGTAATATGATAATTGTAATTTGTTGAGCACTCATTACTAACTATGTGTTGGGAATTGTACTACGCATATTTGCATACATTGCCTAATGTAATTCTCACAGAAGCCTTTTTAGGAAAGTGACATGGCGTGCCCCACTTTGAAGGTGATCGCTCTGGAGTACGGTGAAAGTTACTTGCAAAAGGCTACAGAGCTAGGGATTATTGCAGCATGGATTTGCTCCCCAATGTGCTTTGTCTGTAATTGTACTGGCATTATTAATCATGCATCACCTGCTCCAAGTGAATACCACCCAACCTGATATCTTGCCTGATGCCTTATCACCAAGGATGGTTTTATCACTACAAGAGGTCTGTGCTCTTTACTCCAGAGATACCATATTAGAGGCTCTACATGACCCTTTACAAGGCCCTAGAATATTCTGGCATTAATGTCTAAGAACATTGCTTTGCGTTAGAGAGACCTGGATACAAATGCTGTCTCAGCAATGGGCTATTTGTGGCACCTATGTTACTTACTTAACCTTTTGGAGGATCTATTTCTTTTTCAGTAAGTTTGGGCAACCCTACCTACCTTATAGTGTTGGTGGGAACATGAAAACCAAATGCAGTAGCTATATAAAGTGCTGGCAACTAGTAAGTCTTCAGTGTAGTGATTATGTTGTCTCTACATCACTGAGTTTTTCTGAAAACTCATTGTTTGGTTATGTCTGCTCCACCTTCTCTCAGACTTCACTAAGAGGCAGGTATTTCTTTCAAATCATTACTGAGGACCAACCATGTCAGACACTGTGCCAGGTACTTGGAATAGAGAAATAAACATTATCCTTGATCTTAAAGAAATTACTTGAGTGGTAAAAGGAGCAGGCCCAAAATAGTTACAGTAGAATGTGATAATAAGGGCTGGAATATTGTACTTGGGAACACAGAGGAATAACTAATTCTATCTGGAGGCAGTCGAGAAGAGTTCAAAGATATGCAGTGAACAAGACAAATAAATGGCAAATCCAAATCCTGTATCTCCTCCAAGAGGAGAAGATGGCAAGATAACATTTTTTTCTATGGTCCTTTATGAGCATTGTGCCAAGACAAGGCAAAGACATTATCTGAGGCTGACCTAGTCATTACATACCCAGGTTTGCCCACAAGAAGAATGATAGGGCTCCTGTGCCCAGCTAAGACAGTGATTCCCCATAGAGCCCACAGTCTAGGCTTAAGGTTTGTACATCCTGTTTTTTGCTCCTAAAGAAGCAAAAAATTGTTACGAGTTTCTATTCAAGTGAACTCTGTGGAGAAGATGGGAATGATTCCTTTCATTGGCCATCATTTGCTTTTCCCTGGTCACTCAAAATATATGTCTTTCATTTGAAATCTGCTCTCAGCTCCACCAATCAACCAAGAACCTAGGCCACCCCAGTCTCTCCCACAGCAGTTTCCTTGACAACCAGGGCCCCAACCCCAGAGCTCACCAAACCACAGTGAGACGGAGGGAAGCCCTGCAGGAGTGTCAGCACTCTCTCTGCTTTTAAAAACTAAGAGACCACATCAGAGATTCTCTCTCTTGCAAAAATGCCAACCTAGTTGCCATCACTTTGTGTTTGTACAGCATCTTTCATCTGGGCACCTTAAAGCAGAAATGCTTTTACAGCATGGGTCTTACCCTGTCAAGAAGAATGTCGTCATTATTCCCATTGTTCCTGTAGGGAATCCAGAGTGAGAAAAATCAAAGGATTATCCGGGGGGCTCTTTTGTTCTATTTTATTTTTATTTTTAACTATGTGCATGGCCTTCCCTCCCAGTTACTCTTTCAGTTGCTTGTGAAAACGCCAGACTACAGTACTAAAATATTGAGGTGAAAATCACAGAATTTTGTATGGTTCCCCAATCAGTATAGCCCCATTGATCTTCCACAGTAATCAAAACTGAACTCAACTGATGTCCAAGCCAGGCATTGTGATTGTGGTATGTAATCTGGCTGGCTGGGGATTGTCAGTGAAGAGGGTCCACATAGCAGGAAAGAGTGACTTTTCTCTCTGTCAACCACTGCTCATATCTGGAGTGTTCCCAAGGAGCTCCTAATAATGGGGAGAATATTGAGGATCGCCATTGAGTGTATGAAACTGTCCAAACAGAGCTGGGCCTCTCAAACCCTAGCATCTGTGTGCATCACCCAGGGAGCAGGGAACCTGGTTCTGGTTCAGTCTAAGGTGGGACCTGAGGTTCTGCATTTCTGACATGTTCCCATGTGATGCTGCTGCTGTTGGTTGGAGGACTGGACTTTCAGTAGCCAGAGCTCAGGCTCTATGTCTATTCCTGTGACTACACGTGTGCCTGCACTTGCTATGAATATGGGAGAGAAAGCAAAATACACCTCTAATTTTTTCAGCGTTTTCAGTATTTTAAAATACTTTAATATATGTTCCCCTTAGGCAAGCAGGTAGGTAATACCGTCCCTCTTTCTTTTTTTTCCACAGTGACACATAGCTAATGAGATTTCAGATCCAATTTTTCCTGTTTTAGCACAAAAGACTAATCCAAATAGAATATTTTTGTCATTATTATAGTATCTTTGTTATTATAATGTTCATATATGAATTAGAAATGCATTAGGAGGACTCTTATTAAACACACACATACAATATTGAAATGCTCTAAACCAAAGAGGGCTTAGGTTACTAGGAAATTATGTCATAGATCACAGAAAAGTTCACAGAAACATCTTTCTGGGGAAGGGGGTTTCTTTAGCAATGATGCTTCTTCAGAAACTCCCATATTCATAGTCAAGTGAACTTTGATACTTGGCCTGATATTTACTGGCTGCTGTTCAGATTCATTGAAATTCCATAATTCTGGTGAGAATAATTAGATGTCAGGGAATAACCTACCTCCAAGCTGTAGTGTGTTGAATGGTGTGCCCCCACCCCCAGATAAAAGTCCACCTGGAGCCTTAATGGAAGAAAAGTGCAGATTTAATTAAGGTGAGGATCTCAAGATGAGATCATTGGTGATTTAGGGTGGACCCTAAATCCAATGATGACTGTCTTTGTAAGACACAGAGAAGAAGACACAGGGGACACAGGAACGGCATATGAAGATGGAGGCAAAGAATGGAGTAATGTTGCCACAATCCAAGGAGTCACCAGAAGCTGAGAGAAGCAAGGAAGGTTTGTTTCACTAGAGACTTTGAAGGGAGCTTGGTCCTGCTTACACTGGCCTCCAGAACTGTAAAACAATACATTTTTCTTGTTTTAAGCCTTCAGGTTTGTGGTAATTTATTGTGGCAGCCCTAGGGAACTAACAAGCAACTCCTTCCAGATCTTTCAAGGGTTAAAACTCCTTCCAGATCTTCCAAGGGTCCTGCCTTGGAAAGCTGCTCACAGTGCTATTGATGCTCTGTCCTGGTGTCTCAGGCACTTGGCCTCAGCTTGGCATATCTATATGGCAACTAGAGGGGAGTGTGGTGGCATTAGCCCTGGAGATAGGGCAGTTTACTATTAAATACATGGAAATTATATTTTGTGAGCAGATATATTTGTGGACTGAAATAAACCCATTGTACTCTTAAGGAAGGTGAGTCCTAACTCAGAATTCATTCAACAAAATAAGACCTCTTAACTAATTCTTAATGGAAATAAAGATAAGGAAAGCTTTGGGTATGTTTTCCTTGAAAGAAGCTGCTTTCCCAAAGTTTTGTCCTTGATCTTAAACTTCAGTCTGTCCCAGTCTAAATCTTCCTTACTTAAGACTTTCACATGGTACTGTCCCCTCCACGGGTACTTCTGCCTGTTGCAGCTTCCTTGAGCTGCGTGAAGCACTAGTGCCATCTTGTGGCTGAGTTGTGCCACCACTCCCATTTGTTTGATCAGATTTCAGTTCTCACCAACAGAGGGCAGGGATTGAGGTCCTGGATTGGAGACAGAAACCTTTGTTTATAATTTTGAGCTTTTGGCATTAAACCGTTATGGCAGGGTGAGATTTGAAATTGAATATTAAGAAGGACCATATAATACAACTTCTGTTTGCTTATTATTAAATCAGTGGAAATTCACAAATATTACACAGCTTCCTTGGGGGTGAAAACATTCCACATAGATATACCGTTTTGAATTTCCAATTCTTTTCTTAACCCCCACCCATCCTATTCTGTAGTTGTAGCCAGCAGGCAGGCACTTGGAGTAGGAGGATGATGAGGGTCAGATTTCAGGAGGCTAGCTAACCCCCAGTCTGCTACTGGGCTTCTTGTTATGCCTGGAACTGAGAGGCCGCCTAATCCTAAATTGTTGGAACTTTTGTTAGATTACTTGTTTATTTAACTCTCCAAACAACTAAGGTTATGATGGCCTAAGGTACTAGGAAATAGGATTTCATAATTGGTGGGTGGCTTCTGTTAGATTAGAAGAATCATTCTCTTTGTCTCCATCTAACTTTTCACAACAGTAGAACTTTCCTGACTGAGTTACACCAACATTCTCTGTCTCCAACCTCTAGAGAAATTTCCAAGCAGGTTGAAAGCTCAGAGCTCTGGTTGGAGCAAGAGTGAAGGTTCTGAGACCTATCTTTTTCTACAAATATCTAGAGACAGAAACTGTCCCTCACTTCTCTAGAACATCATTTGAAAAGCTCTTGTCAAGAGAAACGGTGTTCCAAAGGGAGGAGGGGAGAATTCCTAGAACATTGCTTCAGAAGTATCAACTTACCAATTTTAATCAAATCAATCAGAGATCTAAATGGTTGAAAAATCTTTACCTAGGCACTGTTCTTAGTAGAGAAAAAGCTACCGGAAAGGATGGCTAACCACAAGGTTTTGCTTTCTAGGCCTGGACATTCACAGTTTTCTACTCAAAGTAACATCCACCAACTCCTGCATCACCTGAGAGCAGGGCTGGCTTCATAGGTGTACATAAACTTGTACAGTCACTTGGGGCCTTGCACTTGGAAAGGCGCAGCACTTGGCTTAATGCTCTGTTGCCACCATCTTGAAATTCTTAATTTTTAAACACGAGACTCCTGTATTTTGTTTTGCACTGAGCCATAATATATCCTGCCTGGAAGCTTTTTAGAAATATATAATATGAGGTCCACCTCAAACTTCTAAAATTGAACCTCAATTATAACAAAATCTTGAGTGAATTGTTGCAACATTGAGATTTAAGAAGCACTGATCTCAGCTACCTCTGAGGTAAGTAGGGCCTAGATAGGGTAGGAGGGCTCAGATAGTAGCAAGTAGCTCCTTGGTGGAGAACACAGGGGAAGATCTGCATTCTTCTCTTTAGAGAAGAATCAAAAGACATTTTAGACTGGAGGAGCTGTGGGTGGGTCACAGTAGGGAGATAACTGTAGGACAAAGAAAGAGAATATGGAAAACTATTTTGTTGTATAGGAAATAGCATCTCCAAAATCGTTTCTCTTAAAGTGATAGTGACCTGTCACAAATTTTTGAAAAATTCAATTGTAACATTAGAGTACAAAAGGGAAGTTGAACAATGCCCACTGTTTTTTTACTTTGGGATAATGTCTGATCAGTGCTGAGCTATTGCTGTTAGGGCCATCCATTATTAGGGCCAAGTTGCCCTTTATCTTCTCACTGGACATTTCTAAGAATGTCCCCCCTGTTCCTCTTTTAGCTCTCAAAGTTCCTCTTCCTCCACCCCCTTTCTCTGGACATGTGTGCTTTCCTTTATATTATCAGAGGGTTTACATTTACAAAAGAACATAGTGGAAGAGATTTTGACCTTGGCTTTAGTTACTTTCAGAAAGCAAGAAGGAAAAGGCTTCAATAGGCCAACTGCTAGCAAGAGTGGTGGTGGATTTGAAGAGTTTAAATCAATTTATAATTTAAAATTATACTGTTGTGATAATTAAGAAAAAATAAAATAGTAACATTTGGGATCCTTTTATCATAGCACCTTTTATATTGGTTATACTTGTAATTTTAATGAGCTAAATTACTGTATCTCCAGTGTAGAAGTCTCCATATTGGTATGAATAATTTGAGAAATCAGAACAACATCTTTGATATAATGATACAATTAGATAAAGCAGAAGCAAACTAAAAGTGTTTTTTTTTTTAAGTTTATTTTGAGAGATACAGAGAAAGTACAAGTGAGCAAGGGGCAGAAAGAGAGAGAGGGAGAGAGAGGATAGAGGGAGAGAGAGGGAGAATCCCAAGCAGGCTCTAGGTGGCCATTGTGCAGAGCCCACATGGGGCTCGAACCTGGAAACTGTGAGATCATGACCTGAGCTGAAATCAAAGTCAGATGCTTATACTGAGCCACCCAGTTACCCCAAATCAAAAGTATTGTTTTTAGAATACAAGCGGGAGAATAGCATACAAGAAAAATCTTGACTAGAAGCAACAAAAAAAGGATGTGGAATTTACTTTGTTTCTCAACTGCAGGAAGGCTATAGACCACTTGGACATGATAATTGTAGCCATGTTGGGTGTAGGAGTTGAAATTTTTATTTTCATCCAAAGGAGATTGAGTTTTAATAGACTGAAAACAGTGATCTAGGAGAATATAGGGTTCTCAATCTTCCTGTCATTTGTTCATTCTACAATCATTTTTTGAAAAATTTTTAATGTTTGTTTATTTTTGAAGGAGAGAGAAAGACAGAACACGAGCAGAGGAGGGGCAGAGAGAGAGGGAGACACAGAATCCAAAGCAAGCTCCAGCCTCTGAGCTGTCAGCACAGAGCCCTACATGGGGCTTGAACTCACAAGCCATGAGATCACAACCTGAGCCGAAGTCGGACGCTTAACCAACTGAGCCACCCAGGGGCCCCTACAGTCATTTTTTGTACATGTTCTATGTGCCAGGGACTGAAGTACTAGTTTATGTCATTGTTTCTACCTTGAATAATTTCAAAAGGATTTACAAAGAGTTTCATCAAGCCATTTCCTTATAACAATATTGGAATAAAGCATTATGGGAGAAAAAAATACACTAGCCATTAGCTCTACTACAGTTGATATGAGAGTGTAATTGTTGATCAGGGTAAACTGAGGCAGGGAAAATTGTAAGGTAATTGCAGCCAAGGTAAATTGAGACCCTGGAAGCAATTCAGTAAGTTTTTGAATTTGGATGAGAAACAAAACAAAACAAAACACTGCACCTTCCTTTGTCTTTCCTACCTCTAATTGAAAGTATCATTTCTTACAATTGATACTGTAGGCAGCAAGCCATAACAATAGCATAGCAGTACCTATGACCTTGTTGTAAATACAATAACAGATATTTTTATATCATATTACAGTTGTTGCAGATACTTTGAACTATCATTTATGTTCATCACTTCACAGTAGTCATTCGATCTGTCACTTTATTTAGCACATCATTAAAGAAGTCATATGTATTACTACATCACAAGTTATTTTTAAAACATTTTTAATTTTACCAGTGTAATTAGTTTCCTTTGAATCCTATGTACTTTTTAAATTAGTTTAACATTACTTTAAGAAGGAGTCCATAGACTTCACCAGGCCTTACAGGGGTCCAAAGCATACAACAGATTAAGAACCCTGTGGTAGAAGAAAGCACAAGTCCATAGAAGAAAATTATTTTTTCAGACACTACACAATAAAGTATAGGACACACAAACAACATTATGTGCATCTATTTGCATGTATTGGAAACTAAATTTAAAATGGATTAAAGACCTGAATGTGAGACAAGAAATGATCAAAATCCTAGAGGAAAAAACAGGCAGCAACCTCTTTGACCTTGGCCTTGGCAACTTCTTACTAGATATGTCTCTGGAGGCAAGGGAAACAAAAAAGCAAACTTGAACTATTGAGACCTCATCAAGATAAAAAGCTTCTGCGCAGCAAACAATCAACAAAACTAAAAGGCAACTGATGGATTGGGGAAGATTTGCAAATGACATAACTCATAAAGTGTTAATATCCAAAACCTACAAAGGACAATCAAACTCAGCACCCCCAAAAACAATAATCCAGTTAAGGCATGGGCAGATGACATGAAAAGACATTTTTCCAAAGAAGACATCCAGACAACTAACAGACACATGAAAAGATGCTCGATATCACTCATCATCAGGGAAATACAAATCAAAACTACAATGAGCTGTCACCTCACACCTGTCATAATGGCTTAAATTAACACAGGAAACAACAGATGTTGGCAAGGATGCAGAGAAAGGGGAACCCTCTTATACTATTGGTGAAAGTGCAAACTGGTGCAGCCACTCTGGAAAACAGTATGGAGGTTCCTCAAAAAGTTAAAAATAGATCTACCCTAGTATCTAACAATTGCACTACTAGGTATTTACCCAAAGAATACAAAAATACTGATTTGAAGGGATACATACACCCCGATGTTTATAGCAGAATTATCAGTAATAGCCAAATTAGGGAAAAAGCCCAAGTATCCCTGACCGATGAATGCATAAAGAAGTTGTGATATACATACATATGTGTATGTTTATATATGAATATTTGAATATATGAATAAACATATAATGGAATATTGCTCAGCAATATGGTGTGAAATCAAGGTATGAAATCTTGGGGCACCTGGGTGGCTCAGTCTGCTGAGCATCCAACTTCGGCTCAGGACATGATCATATTGCTTGTGGGTTCAAGCCCCGCATCGGGCTCTGTGCTGACAGCTGGGAGCCTGGAGCCTGCTTCAGATTCTGTGTCTCCTTCTCTCTTTGCCCCTCCCCTGTTCACACTCTGTTTATCTCTCTCTCTCAAAAATAAATAAACATTTTTTAAAAAGTACAAAATTTTGCCATTTGCAATGACATGGATGGAACTAGAGTGTATTGTGCTAAGCAAAATAAGAGAAAGACAAATACCATAATTCACTCATAGGTGGAATTCAAGAAATGAAACATATGAACATAGAGGGGAGAAAAAAGAGAGAGGCAAAGCATAAAACTTTTTTTTTTTTTGTAAGTAGGCTTCATGCCCAGAGTGAAGCACAACACAGGGCTTCAAACACATGACCCTAAGATCAAGACCTGAGCTGAGATCAGGGGTTGGGCACTTAGCTGACTGAACCACACAGGTGCCCCAAATAGACGTTTAACTATAGATAACAAACTCAGGGTTGCTGGAAGGGAGGTGGGCAGGGGGATAGGTTAAATGGGTGAAGAGTATTAAAGATGGCAATGGTTGCCATGAGCACTGGTACTGTATGAAGGTGGTGAATCACTAAATTCTTCTGAAATTAATATTACAATCTATGTTAATGGGTTAAAATAAAACCTTGGAAAAAAGGGAAAACGTCTTTGACAAAAAAAAATGTATAGCTAATGCAAGAATTTCTTTTGAATTTGTATTTATTTAATTTACATCCAAGATAGCATAGAGTGCAACAATGATTTCAGGAAGATTCCTAAATGCCTCTTACCCATTTAGCCCATCCCCTGCTCCCACAACCCCTCCAGTAACCCTGTTCTCCATATTTAAGAGACTCTTATGTTTTTGTCTCCCTCCCTGTTTTTATATTATTTTTGCTTCCCTTCCCTTATGTTCATCTGTTTTATCTCTTTTTTTTTCAATATATGAAATTTATTGTCAAATTAGTTTCCATACAACACCCAGTGCTCATCCCAAAAGGTGCCCTCCTCAATACCCATCCCCCACCCTCCCCTCCCTCCCACCTCCCATCAATCCTCAATTTGTTCTCAGTTTTTAAGAGTCTCTTATGCTTTGGCTCTCTCCCACTCTAACCTCTTTTTTTTTTTTTCCTTCCCCTCCCCCATGGGTTTCTGTTAAGTTTCTCAGGATCCACATAAGAGTGAAACCATATGGTATCTGTCTTTCTCTGTATGGCTTATTTCACTTAGCATCACACTCTCCAGTTCCATCCACGTTGCTACAAAGGGCCATATTTCGTTCTTTCTCATTGCCATGTAGTACTCCATTGTGTATATAAACCACAATTTCTTTATCCATTCATCAGTTGATGGACATTTAGGCTCTTTCCATAATTTGGCTAGTGTTGAGAGTGCTGCTATAAACATTGGGGTACAAGTGCTCCTATGCATCAGTACTCCTGTATCCCTTGGGTAAATTCCTAGCAGTGCTACTGCTGGGTCATAGGGTAGGTCTATTTTTAATTTTCTGAGGAACCTCCACACTGTTTTCCAGGGTGGCTGCACCAGTTTGCATTCCCACCAACAGCAATGCAAGAGGGTTCCCGTTTCTCCACATCCTCTCCAGCATCTATAGTCTCCTGATTTGTTCATTTTGGCCACTCTGACTGGCATGAGGTGATATCTGAGTGTGGTTTTGATTTGTATTTCCCTGATAAGGAGCGACGTTGAACATCTTTTCATGTGCCTGTTGGCCATCCGGATGTCTTCTTTAGAGAAGTGTCTATTTATGTTTTCTGCCCATTTCTTCACTGGGTTATTTGTTTTTTGGGTGTGGAGTTTGGTAAGCTCTTTATAGATTTTGGATACTAGCCCTTTGTCCGATATGTCATTTGCAAATATCTTTTCCCATTCTGTTGGTTGCCTTTTAGTTTTGTTGGTTGTTGCCTTTGCTGTGCAGAAGTTTTTTATCTTCATAAGGTCCCAGTAGTTCATTTTTGCTTTTAATTCCCTTGCCTTTGGGGATGTGTTGAGTAAGAGATTGCTACGGCTGAGGTCAGAGAGGTCTTTTCCTGCTTTCTCCTCTAGGGTTTTGATGGTTTCTGGTCTCACATTCAGGTCCTTTATCCATTTTGAGTTTATTTTTGTGAATGGTGTGAGAAAGTGGTCTAGTTTCAACCTTCTGCATGTTGCTGTCCAGTTCTCCCAGCACCATTTGTTAAAGAGACTGTCTTTTTTCCATTGGATGTTCTTTCCTGCTTTGTCAAAGATTAGTTGGCCATACGTTTGTGGATCTAGTTCTGGGGTTTCTATTCTATTCCATTGGTCTATGTGTCTGTTTTTGTGCCAATACCATGCTGTCTTGATGATGACAGCTTTGTAGTAGAGGCTAAAGTCTGGGATTGTGATGCCTCCTGCTTTGGTCTTCTTCTTCAAAATTACTTTGGCTATTCGGGGCCTTTTGTGGTTCCATATGAATTTTAAAATTGCTTGTTCTAGTTTTGAGAAGAATACTGGTGCAATTTTGATTGGGATTGCATTGAATGTGTAGATAGCTTTGGGTAGTATTGACATTTTGACAATATTTATTCTTCCAATCCATGAGCAGGGAATGTCTTTCCATTTCTTTATATCTTCTTCAATTACCTTCATAAGCTTTCTATAGTTTTCAGCATACAGATCTTGTACATCTTTGGTTAGATTTATTCCTAGGTATTTTATGCTTCTTGGTGCAATTGTGAATGGGATCAGTTTCTTTATTTGTCTTTCTGTTGCTTCATTGATAGTGTATAAGAATGCAACTGATTTCTGTACATTAATTTTGTATCCTGCAACTTTGCTGAATTCATGTATCAGTTCTAGCAGACTTTTGGTGGAGTCTATCGGATTTTCCATGTGTAATATCATGTCATCTGCAAAAAGCGAAAGCTTGACTTCATCTTTGCCAATTTTGATGCCTTTGATTTCCTTTTATTGTCTGATTGCTGATGCTAGAACTTCCAACACTATGTTAAACAACAGCGGTGAGAGTGGGCATCCCTATCGTGTTCCTGATCTCAGGGAAAAAGCTCTCAGTTTTTCCCCATTGAGGATGATGTTAGCTGTGGGCTTTTCATAAATAGCTTTGATGATGTATAAGTATGTTCCTTCTATCCCGACTTTTTTGAGGGTTTTTATTAAGAAACGGTGCTGGATTTTGTCAAAGGCCTTTTCTGCATCGATTGACAAGATCATATGGTTCTTCTCTTTTCTTTTATTAATGTGATGTATCACATTGATTGATTTGCGAATGTTGAACCAGCCCTGCATCCCAGCAATGAATCCCACTTGATCATGGTGAATAATTCTTTTTATATGCTGTTGAATTCGATTTGCTAGTATCTTATTAAGAATTTTTGCATCCATATTCATCAGGGATATTGGCCTGTAGTTCTCTTTTTTTACTGGGTCTCTGTCTGGTTTAGGAATCAAAGTAATACTGGCTTCATAGAATGAGTCTGGAAGTTTTCCTTCCCTTTCTATTTCTTGGAATAGCTTGAGAAGGATAGGTATTATCTCTGCTTTAAACGTCTGGTAGAACTCCCCTGGGAAGCCATCAGGTCCTGGACTCTTATTTGTTGGGAGATTTTTGATAACCGATTCAATTTCTTTGCTGGTATGGGTCTGTTCAAGTTTTCTATTTCCTCCTGATTGAGTTTTGGAAGAGTGTGGGTGTTTAGGAATTTGTCCATTTCTTCCAGGTTGTCCAATTTGTTGGCATATAATTTTTCATAGTATTCCCTGATAATTGTTTGTATCTCTGAGGGATTGGTTGTAATAATTCCATTTTCATTCATGATTTTATCTATTTGGGTCATCTCCCTTTTCTTTTTGAGAAGCCTGGCTAGAGGTTTGTCAATTTTGTTTATTTTTTCAAAAAACCAACTCTTGGTTTCGTTGATCTGCTCTACAGTTTTTTTAGATTCTATATTGTTTATTTCTGCTCTGATCTTTATTATTTCTCTTCTTCTGCTGGGTTTAGGCTGCCTTTGCTGTTCTGCTTCTATTTCCTTTAGGTGTGCTGTTAGATTTTGTATTTGGGATTTTTCTTGTTTCTGGAGATAGGCCTCGATTGCAATGTATTTTCCTCTCAGGACTGCCTTCGCTGCATCCCAGAGTGTTTGGATTGTTGTATTTTCATTTTCATTTGTTTCCATATATTTTTTAATTTCTTCTCTAATTGCCTGGTTGACCCATTCATTCTTTAGTAGGGTGTTCTTTAACCTCCATGCTTTTGGAGGTTT
>NW_026057580.1:35444090-35473102 GCF_023721935.1 Panthera uncia | reverse complement strand
AAAGTCCCCTGCAATGACCACATTCTTATCAATAAGGTTGCTTATGTCTATGAGTAATTGTTTTATATATCTGGGGGCTCCGGTATTCGGTGCATAGACATTTATAATTGTTAGCTCTTCCTGATGGATAGACCCTGTAATTATTATATAATGCCCTTCTTCATCTCTTGTTACAGCCTTTAATTTAAAGTCTAGTTTGTCTGATATAAGTATGGCTACTCCAGCTTTCTTTTGGCTTCCAGTAGCATGATAAATAGTTCTCCATCCCCTCACTCTCAATCTAAAGGTGTCCTCAGGTCTAAAATGAGTCTCTTGTAGACAGCAAATAGACGGGTCTTGTTTTTTTATCCATTCTGATACCCTATGTATTTTGGTTGGCACATTTAGCCCATTTACATTCAGTGTTATTATAGGAAGATATGGGTTTAGAGTCATTGTGATGTCTGTAGGTTTCATGCTTGTAGCGAGGTCTCTGGTACTTTGTCTCACAGGATCCCCCTTAGGATCTCTTGTAGGGCTGGTTTAGTGGTGACAAATTCCTTCAGTTTTTGTTTGTTTGGGAAGACCTTTATCTCTCCTTCTATTCTAAATGACAGACTTGCTGGATAAAGGATTCTCGGCTGCATATTTTTTCTGTTCAGCACATTGAAGATCTCGTGCCAATCCTTTCTGGCCTGCCAAGTTTCAGAAGAGAGATCAGTCACAAGTCTTATAGGTCTCCCTTTGTATGTGAGGGCACGTTTATCCCTTGCTGCTTTCAGAATTTTCTCTTTATCCTTGTATTTTGCCAGTTTCAGTATGATATGTCGTGCAGAAGATTGATTCAAGTTACGTCTGAAGGGAGTTCTCTGTGCCTCTTGGATTTCAATGCCTTTTTCCTTCCCCAGCTCAGGGAAGTTCTCAGCTATGATTTCTTCAAGTACCCCTTCAGCACCTTTCCCTCTCTCTTCCTCCTCTGGGATACCAATTATGCGTATATTATTTCTTTTTAGTGTATCACTTAGTTCTCTAATTTTCCCCTTCATACTCCTGGATTTTTTTATCCCTCTTTTTCTCAGCTTCCTCTTTTTCCATAATTTTATCTTCTAGTTCACCTATTCTCTCCTCTGCCTCTTCAATCTGAGCCGTCGTCGTTTCCATTTTATTTTGCATTTCGTGTAAAGCATTTTTCAGCTCCTCCTGGCTGTTCCTGAGTCCCTTGATCTCTGTAGCAAGAGATTCTCTGCTGTCCTCTATACTGTTTTCAAGCCCAGTGATTAATTTTATGACTATCATTCTAAATTCACTTTCTGTTATATTATTTAAATCCTTTTTGATCAGTTCATTGGCTGTTGTTATTTCCTGGAGATTCTTTTGAGGGGAATTCTTCCGTTTGGTCATTTTGGAGAGTCCCTGGAGTGGTGCAGACCTGCAGGGCACTTCCCCTGTGCTGTGGTGTATAACTGGAGTTGGGCGGACCCGCAGTCAGACCCGATGTCTGCCCCCAGCCCACCCCTGGGGCCACAGTCAGACTGGTGTGTGCCTTCTCTTCCCCTCTCCTAGGGGCGGGATTCACTGTGGGGTGGTGTGGCCCATCTGGGCTACTTGCACACTGCCAGGCTTGTGGTGCTGGGGATCTGGCATATTAGCTGGGGTGGGTAGGCAAGGTGCACGGGGGCAGGAGGGGCAGGCTTAGCTTGCTTCTCCTTAGGTGATCCACTTCAGGAGGGACCCTGTGGCAGCGGGAGGGAGTCAGAGCCGCCGCCACAGAAGCACAGCATTGGGTGTTTGTGCGGATCAAGCAAGTTCCCTGGCAGGAACTGGTTCCCTTTGGGATTTTGGCTGGGGGATGGGCGAAGGAGATGGCACTGGTGAGCGCCTTTGTTCCCCAACAAACTGAGCTCTGTCGTCCGGGGGCTCAGCAGCTCTCCCTCCCTTTGTCCTCCAGCCTTCCCGCTTTCCGAGCAGAGCTGTTAACTTATGACCTCCCAGATGCTAAGTCGTGCTTGCTGTCGGAACACACTCTGTCTGGCCCCTCCGCTTTTGCAAGCCAGACTCGGGGGCTCTGCTTGGCCGGCAGGCTGCCTCTCTGCCCTGGCTCCCTCCCTCCAGTCCATGGAGCGCGCACCGCCTCGCCGCCCTTCCTACCCTCTTCCGTGGGCCTCTCGTCTGCGCTTGCCTCCAGAGACTCCATTCTGCTAGTCTTCTGGTGGTTTTCTGGGTTAGTTAGGCAGGTGTAGGTGGAATCTAAGTGATCAGCAGGACACGCGGTCAGCCCAGGGTCCTCCTACGTAGCCATCTTCCGCTGCTGTTTTGTTTCTTAAAGTCCTCATGAGTGAAGTCATATGCTATCTGTCTTTCTCTAATTTTGCTTACCATAATACCCTCTAGTTCCATCCACGTAGTTGCAAATGGCAATATTTCATTCTTTTTGATTGCTGGATATACTTCATTGTGTGTATGTGTGTGTGTGTGTGCGTGTGCATACACACCACATTTTCTTTATCCATTCATCCATCTGTGGACATTTGGGCACTTTCCATACTTAGGCTATTGACAGTGTTGCTGTAGACATTGGGGTGCGTGTGCCCCTTCAAAACAGCATGCCTGTATCCCTTGGATAAATACCTAGTAGTGCAACTGCTGGGTTGTAGGGTAGTTCTATTTTTAATCTTTGGAGGAACTTCCATACTGTTTTCCAGAGGGACTGCACTAGTTTGCATTCCCACCAGCAGTGCAAAAGAGATCCTCTTTCTCTGCAATCTCACCAGCATCTGTTGTTGCCTGAGTTGTTAATGTTAGCCATTCTGACAAGTGTGAGGTGGCATCTCATTGTGGTTTTGATTTGTATTTCCCTGATGATGAGTGATGTTGAGCATTTTTTCATGTGTCTGTTTGCCATCTGAATATCTTTTTTGGAGAAGTGACTATTCATGTCTTTTGCCCATTTCTTCACTGATTATTTGTTTTTTGGGTGTTGAGTTTGATAAGTTATTTATAGATTTTGGAAACTAGTCCTTATCTGATATGTGTTTGCAAATACCTTCTCCCATTCTGTCGGTTGCCTTTTAGTTTTGCTGACTGTCTCCTTTGCTGTGCAGAAGATTTTTATTTTGATGAGGTACCAATAGTTCATTTTTGCTTTTGTTTCCCTTGCCTCTGGAGATGTGTTGAGTAAGAAGTTGCTGTGGCCAAGATCAAAGATGTTTTTTCCTGCTTTCTCACGAGCATTTTGATGGCTTCCTGTCTTACATTTAGGTGTTTCATCCATTTTGAGTTTATTTTTTTGTATGCTGTAAGAAAGTGGTCCAGGTTCATTTTTCTATATGTCGCTGTCCAGTTTTCTCAGCACCGCTTGCTGAAAAAACTGTCTATTCCATTGGATATTCGCTCCTTTTTTGTCAAAGATTAATTGACCGTACATTTGTGGGTCCATTTCTGGGTTCTCTATTCTGTTCCATTGATCTGAGTGTCTGTTCTTGTGCCAGTACCATAATGTATTGGTGATTACAGCTTTGTAGTATAGCTTGAAGTCTGGGATTGTGATGCTTCCTGCTTTGGTTTTCTTCTTCAAGATTGCTTTGGCTATTCGGTGTCTTGTCTGGTTCCATACAAATTTTAGGATTGTTTGTTCTAGCTCTGAAGAATGCTGGTGTTATTCGATAGGGATTGCATTGAATATGTAGGTTGCTTTGGGTAGTATTGACATTTTAACAATATTTGTTCTTTCTATCCAGGAGCATGGAATCTTTTTCCATTTTTTTGTGTCTTCTTCAGTTTCTTTCTTGAGCTTTATATAGTTTTCAGTGTGTAGATTTTTCACCTCTTTGGTTAGATTTATTTGTAGGTATTTTATGGTTTTTGGTGCAATTGTAAATGGGATCGATTCCTTGATTTCTGTTTCTGTTGCTTTATTGTTGGTGTATAGGAATGCAACCAATTTCTGTGCATTGATTTTATATCCTGCAACTTTGCTGAATTCATGAATCAGTTCTAGCAGTTTTTTGGTGGAATCTTTAGGGTTTTCCACGTAGAGTATCATGTCATCTGTGAAGTGTGAAAGTTTGACCTCCCCCTGGCCGACTTGGATGCCTTTTATTTCTTTGTGTTGTCTGATTGCAGAGGCTAAGACTTCCAATAGTATGTTGAATAACACTGGTGAGAGTGGACATCCCTGTCTTGTTCCTGACCTTAGGGGGAAAGCTCTCAGCTTTTCTTCATTGAGGATGATATTGGCGTTGGGTTTTTCATATATGGTTTTTATCATCTCGAGGTGTGATCCTTCTATCCCTACTTTCTTGAGGGTTTTTATCAAGAAAGGATGCTGCATTTTGTCAAATGCTTTCTCTGCATCTATTGAGAGGATCATGTGGTTCTTGTCCTTTCTTTCATTGATATGATGAATCACATTAATTCGTTGTGGATATTGACTCAGCCCTGCATCCCAGGTATAAATCCCACTTGGTCGTGGTGAATAATTTTTTTAATGTATTGTTGGATCCTGTTGGCTATTACCTTATTGAGGATTTTTGCATCCATGTTCATCGGAAATTGGTCTATAGTTCTCCTTTTTAGTGGGATCTTTGTTTTGGTTTTGGAATCAAGGTAATGCTGGCTTAATGAAAAGGGTTTTGAAATTTTCCTTCCATTTCTGTTTTTTGGAACAGTTTCAAGAGAATAGGTGTTAACTCTTCCTTAAATGTTTGGTAGAATTCCCCTGGAAAGCCATTGTGCCCTGGACTCTTGTTTTTGGGAGATGTTTGATGACAGATTCAATTTCTTGCCTGGTTATGGGTCTGCTCAGATTTTCTATTTCTTCCTGTTTCAGTTTTGGTAGTTTGTGTTTCTAGGAATTTGTCCATTTCTTCCAGATTGCCCATTTTATTGGCATATAATTGCTGATAGTATTCTCTTATTATTGGTTTTCTTTCTGCTGTGTTGGTTGTGATCTCTCCTCTTTCATTCTTGATTTTATTTATTTAGGTCCTTTCCTTTTTCTTTTTGATCACACTGGCTAGTGGTGCATCAATTTTGTTAATTCTTTCAAAGAACCAGCTTCTGGTTTCATTGATCTGTTCTACTTTTTTTTTTTTTTTTTTTTTTTGGTTTTGATAGCATTGATTTCTGCTCTCATCTTTATTGTTTCCTGTCTTCTGCTGGTTTTGGGTTTTATTTGGTGTTCTTCTTCCAGCTTTTTAAGGTGTGAAGTTAGATTGTGTATCTGAGACCTTTCTTCCTTCTTTAGGAAGGCCTGGATTGCTAAATGCTTTCCTCTTATGACTGCCTTTGCTGTGTCCCAGAGTTTTTGGGTTGTGGTGTTATCAGTTTCATTGGCTGCCATTTAGTTTTAAATTTCCTCTTGAACTTCTTTGTTAGCCCATTCTTTCTTTTATTAGGATGTTGTGTACTCTCCAGGTGTTTGTTATCTTTCCAGATTTTTTCTTGTGGTTGATTTTGAGTTTCATAGTGTTGTAGTCTAAAAATATGCATGGTATGATCTTGAATTTTTTGTACTTGTTGAGGGCTGATTTGTGTCCCAGTATGTGGTCTTTTCTGGAGAATGTTTTATGTACACTGGAGAGGAATGTATATTCTGCTACTTTAGGACAAAATGTTCTGAATATATCTGTTAAGTCCATCTGGTCCAGTGTGTCATTCAAAGCCATTGTTTCCATGTTGGTTTTCTGTTTAGATGATCTGTTCAGTGTTGTAAGTGGGGTATTGAAATCCCCTACTATTATGGTATTATCAATAATTTTCTTTATTTTGTGATTAATTGATTTAAATATTTGGATGCTCTCACATTTGTAGCATAAATGACTTCAATTATTAGGTCTTCTTGGTGGATAGACTCCCTTCATTATGAAATAATGCCCTTCTTTATCTCTTGTTACAGTCTTTATTTTAAAGTCTAAATCTTCTGATATAAGTATGGCTACTCCGGCTTTCTCTGTTGACCATTAGCATGATAGATCATTCTCCATCCCCTTACTTTCAATCTCAAGGTGTCTTTAGGTCTAAAATGTGTCTCTTGTAAACAGCATATACATGGATCTTGTTTTCTTATCCATTCTGTTACTCCGTGTCTTTTGATTGGAGCATTTAGTCCATTGACATTTAGAGTGAGTACTGAAAGATATGAATTTATTGCAATTTTATTTCTTGTGTAGTTGGAGTTTCTGGTAGTGTTCTGTTGTCTTTTCTAGTCTTTGTTGCTTTTGGTCTTTTTTCCCCCATCTTTTCTCCCCTCAGAGTCCCCCTTAAAATTTCTTGCTGGGGCAATTTAGTGGTCATAAACTCCTTTAATTTTGGTTTGTCTGGGAAACTGTTAATCTCTCCTTCTATTTTGATGACAGACAGCCTTGCTGGATAAAGAATTCTTGGCTGCATATTTTTCTGATTCAGCACACTGAATATATCTTACCACTCCTTTCTGACCTGCCAAGTTTCTGTGGGTAGGTCTTCTACAAACCTGATCTGTCTTCCCTTGTAGGTTAAGGAATTTTTTCCCTTGAGGCCCTCATGATTCTTTCCTTAGTATTTTGTATTTAGTATCTTTCCTGAGTATTTTGTGAATTTGACTGTGATATTCCTTGTTGATGGTCAGTTTTGTTGAATCTAATGGGAGTCCTCTGTGCTTCCTGGATTTGGATGTCTGTGTCTTCCCCCAAATTAGAAATGTTTTCTGCTATGATTTACTCACATAACCTTCTACCCCCTTTTTCTCTCTTTTCATCATTTGGGACCCATATGATTCTGATGTTCTTCCCTTTTAATGAGTCACTGATTTCTCTAATTCTTAAATCGTGCATTTTGCCTTAGTCTCCCTCTTTTTTTTTCCTGCCTCGTTATTATCCATAAGTGTGTCCTTTATATTGCTGGTTCTCTCCTCTGCCTCATCCATCCTTGCCACTGTGGCAGTCATTTGAGATTGCAGCTCAGTTATAGCATTTTTTGTTTCATCTTGATTAGTTTTTACTTCTTTTATCTCTGAATAGGGGGATTCTAATCTATTTTCAATCCCAGCTAGTATTCTTATTATTGTGATTCTAAATTCTGACTCAGACATCTTGCTTGTATCTGTGTTGGTTAAGTCCCAGGCTGTTGTTTCTTCCTGCTCTTTCTTTTGGGGTGAATTCCTTCATTTCATCATTTCGAAGGAAGAAAAGGAATTGATAAGGTGGAAAAAAAAGTAAAATTAAAAAAAAGAAACATACACAAAAAATCAAATAAATGATGTTAGATTCTAGGTGTGTTTTGGTCTGGCTATTGAAAGGAGCTTGTTAGATTAGAGAAAAGGGGGGGAAATGGAAAAATGTTTGAAAATTTGTGAAAATGAATACAGTGAATAGAATAAAATGAAATGATGGAAGTCAAATAGAATTTGGAACGTTTACGAAAAGAAAAAATATAGAAAAAAATAAAAATATTTTTATTTTTTTTAAGAATGAGAGGGACAGAGCATGAGCAGGGGAGGGGCAGAGAGAGAGGGAGACACATAGTGTGAAGCAGGCTCCATACTCCGAGCTGTCATCACAGAGCCTGATGCGGGGCTCAAACTCATGTAATGTGAGATCATGATCTGAGCCGAAGTTGGACACCACCCAGGTACTTCTAAAGGAAAACATTTTTAATAAAAATTGAAAATAAAATAAATTTTTTCACTTTCTGTACTCAAGAAAAAGAAAAATGATAAAGAAAAAAAATTGAATAGATGGACCAGCTAACAGACTGAAATACGATTGAAATTACATTGGTTTCCTCTAGAAGTCAAACTATGAAGCACTTTATAGTCTGTAAACTAAGCAGGCAGGGAGATTTGTGTTATTCCTGAAGAGTGAGGTTGGCCCAGTTGGGAGGGGCTTAGTGTAATGGCTCAGTTCTCCAATAGATGGTGCTGCTTAGCTTACTGGGGTGGATTGTTGTGTTGCTTGTAGGTGTGTATCTGCATGTGCAGGAAGGATGAAAATGGTGTCACCCAGCTACCTAGTCTCTAGTATCGGAACTCTGTGCTCTCCCTGAGCAGCAATCGCGCACCCGTCCTTTGTCTCCAGCTTCTATCCACTCCCTGCTTTTATACTGTCTGTGACCAAGCTGTCAGGTTACCAGGCGGCACCTCCCTCTTGAGTTTTATCTCAAATGCAGCTGTGTTTTCTGACCCCTCATTCCTGAGGGACTGGGGCACTGACCTGCTCAGAACTTCTGGGGGACGGTCTTACTGAGCAATGGTCATGTACCAGCTGCACCCAGGAACATTCATGGGACTGTGCTGCTGCCAATACCTGGAGACTGTGGCTGGATGCCAGCCTGCCCCTGAAAAAGTTCATGTGATCATGTAGCAGCAGCATTTCAGGGATTATGGAAAATCACAACACATGTCTGGCACCGGGCTTCACCCTTAACGATCTTTTTCCAGCACCAGCGAATGTTGTTGTTCTCTTGGGTTTGCTGGGACTTGGTGGCTGCAGAGCTTCTACCAAACGTCCTTCCATCAGTGGAACTGCTTCTCCCTGTGTGTCCCGAGAACCTCCCAGGCCCCACTCTGCTCTGGAGATTCACCTTCTCACCATAGCACTTCCAAGTATTGAGCTGCAGAGTTGCAGACTCTGTACTCCCCCTGTTTATAGAGTCTTAATGGAACTTAAACCCTTTCCTTTCTCCCCTTTTAGTTCAGTCCCTGCGGCTGTTTCCACTTTTCCACTTTATCTGCTTTTGGGGTGGGGTGCTTTTTCCATACTCTCCCCCTGTTCCATCCTCTCTCTGCAAGCAAAAACATCTCCCTGCTCTCCGTGGCTTCTTTCTCCTCCAGTTCACCTCTCCATGCCTTGTACCTGCTAAGTTCTGTGGTTCAGGTTGTGCAGATTGTTGTGTTAATCCTCAAATCAGTTTTCTAGGTGTTCAGGATGATTTAGTGTTGATCTGGCTGTATTTCATGGATGCGGGACTCAAAAAGACTTCCATGCTCTTCTGCCATTTTGGCTCTTCCGCAAACGCAAGAATTTTATTTTGTTTATTTATTTTTATTTATTTATTTTTTAAGTTTATTTATTTTTGAGACAGAGAGAGACAGAGCATGAACGGGGAAGGGGCAGAGAGAGAGAGGGAGACACAGAATTGGAAGCAGTCTCCAGGCTCTGAGCCATCATCCCAGAGCCCGACGTGGGGCTCGAACTCACAGACTGCGAGATCGTGACCTGAGCTGAAGTTGGACCTGAGCTGAAGTTGAAGCTTAACCGACTGAGCCACCCAGGCGCCCCTTTTTTTTTTATTTATTTTTTATTTTTTTTAAGTTTATTTATTTTTGAGACAGAGAGAGACAGAGCATGAATGGGGGAGGGGCAGAGAGAGAGAGAGGGAGACACAGAATCAGAAGCAGGCTCCAGGCTCTGACCCATCAAGAATTTTAAATTAAACTTAAAACCAAAAGCAAAACATTACAGAAAAACTTAGTGAATGTATGGTAGAGTGAACAAGAATAAGTTAGTGTGATCTGAGTGTATAGTTTCTGGTGTGATTATGTGTGATATGTGATTATGTGTGATAGAACTTGGAAAATCTAGAGGAATGAAAGGATAATAAAATACATGCTAATCAGAAAAGCCATGGTCATATCTTGTGGATTGCACAATAGGGAAAGGGCTACTAGAATGAAGTATGGAATCTCTTCTATGGAAGAAGATGAATGAGAGACTCTAGCATTTAAAAGAAGAGGTCTAAAGAAGAGGGTGTACACCGTGAGAGAAAGTAAAAGGTAGTGATTTCAGTGAAAGGAAGTAAGTTCCTCTCCACCTGGAAAAATTGGTGAGGATTCAGAGACGTGGGAGCAAACCTGCAGGTACAGTATAGGGTGGTAACCTCACATAGCAGAGGGAAGTCAGGGAACATTGAAAGATTGAGAATTCTGGGACAGGAATTGTTAACTAAATGTTCCAGGAAATGTCACTAAAAATGCTGATGAGAGTAGTTCTGCTGGCCTGGGTCAGAGAGGGAGTTCTCTGCCTGCTTTCCAGAAAGTGGTGCTGACTAAATGCAATCATTGGCATAGAAAAGGAGTGAGCCATCAGCCCCACTGAGGTTGGCCAGGAGTGGAATGAAGAAAGCATATGTGGTATGGGGCACGGAAGTAAGAACTTCTGTGTCGCTCGTGTAGAAAAACAATCTTCTAGTCTCATCTGAGTGTACAGGGAAGGAATATCCCAGCAGTGGTGGTGGGTTGAGTACATAAGCAGGCACTAAAGGCTAGATTTGCCCAAGAGTTCTATGTTCAGTACAGTCTTCACTGTAACTTTGATGTATATTAGTATTTGATGCATAATAGTTATAGTTGCTAACATTTATTGGGTATTTACTATGAATTTAGATTTTACCTAAGAAGTCAATATTTACTAATTACCTTAATTTTCAAAATAACGCCAAAAAGAGGTTAGTATTATTATTCCGTTTAACAGATATGTTCTATTTTATTAATTCAACTCTTAATATAACTTTGTGGTAGGAGCAGGTTTCCCAATTTCACAAATTGCCAGTTGTATGAGCAAAGGCAAATTATCAAGTTAGCCTTAGGTTTCTTACATAAATCAAAATATGTCAGTTGCTATTGACATTATTACAATGGTATATCCCTCAAAATACTAGCCTGATATCCTAGAATATTTAAGGTTCTAGATGAGTGGTTTCTTAATTTGGAAGACAGAGAAATATGAGTCTCATCAAGGGAGGGGCATGATTGGGCATGGTCAGCCTTGAAGACTCTTGTTCCTCCTTCCCCAGGTTTTGAGGGAAGAGAAGGAATGGACCTAGAGTAGACAGAACTTTACCAGCAATTTGCCTTCTAATAGCATCCAGCTTTGCCATAGGGCACTATGTGATTTGGGTAGAACCGTTTAGACTCTAGATCCAGGACTGGACTCTTGACGTAAGCCTGACCATCAATATATTTCATCTCCCTGACCATAGATATTGGTTCAGTGTTAGGCAATGACTCAAGATGGTCCAAGAAAGTCAGGCCTGGGATTTTTCTGGGATGTTGGTAAGTTTGTGTGCTTTTTTCCACCCTGAGGTTGTTGAAGTATGGGTTATAAATCTGGGACGGCTAGCAGCTGTTTCTTTTCTTTTCTTTTTAATTACATCCAAGTTAGTTAGCATACAGTGCAACAATGATTTCAGGAGTAGATTCCTTAATGACCCTTATGCATTTAACCCATCCCCCCTCCCACAATCCCCCCAAGAACCCTCTGTTTGTTTTCCATTGTCCCCCTCCTGGTTTTTACATTATTTTTGCTTTCCTTCCCTTATGTTCATGTTTTGTCTCTTAAAGTCCTCATATGAATGAAGTCATATGATATTTGTCTTTCTCTGACTAATTTCGCTAGTTCCATCCTAATGGAACTAATGCCCTCTAGTTCCATCCATGTAGTTGCAAATGGCAATATTCATTCTTTTTGATTTCTGAGTAATACTCCATTGTATATATATATATATATACCACATCTTCTTTATCCATTCATCTGTGTTTGGCGCTTTCTATACTTTGGCTATTATTGATAGTGCTGCTATAAACATTGGAGTGCATGTGCCCATTCAAAACAGCATACCTATATCCCTTGGATAAATACCTAGTAGTGCAACTGCTGGGTTGTAGGGTAGTTCTGTTTTTAATCTTTGGAGGAACTTCCATACTGTTTTCCAGAGTGGCTGTACCAGTTTGCATTCCCACCAAAAGAGATCCTCTTTCTCTGCAACCTCACCAACATCTGTTGTTGCCTGAGTTGTTAATATTAGCCATTCTGACAGGTGTGAGGTGATATCTCATTGTGGTTTTGATTTGTATTTCCCAGGTGATGGGTGATGTTGAGCATTTTTTCATGTGTCGGTTGGCCATCTGGATGTCTTCTTTGGAGAAGTGTCTATTCATGTCTTTTGCCCATTTCTTCACTGATTATTTGTTTTTTGGGCATTGAGTTTGATAAGTTGTTTATAGATTTTGGATACTAACCCTTTATCTGATATGTCGTTTGCAAATATCCCCTCCCATTCTGTCAGTCCCTTTCAGTTTTGCTGATTGTCTCCTTCTCTGTGCAGAAGATTTTTATTTTGATGAGGTACCAATAGTTCATTTTTGCTTTTGTTTCCCTTGCCTCCAGAGATGTGTTGAGTAAGAATTTGTTGCAGCCAAGATCAAAGGGGTTTTTGCCTGATTTCTCCTCGAGGATTATGATGGCTTCCTATCTTACATTGAGGTCTTTCATCCATTTTGAATTTATTTTTGTGTATCCTGTAAGAAAGTGGTCCAGGTTCATTTTTCTATATGTTGCTGTCCAGTTTTCTCAGCACCGCTTGCTGAAAAAACTGTCTTTATTCCGTTGGATATTCGCTCCTTTTTTGTCAAAGATTAGTTGACCGTACATTTGTGGGTCCATTTCTGGGTTCTCTATTCTGTTCCATTGATCTGAGTGTCTGTTCTTGTGCCAGTACCATAATGTATTGGTGATTACAGCTTTGTAGTATAGCTTGAAGTCTGGGATTGTGATGCTTCCTGCTTTGGTTTTCTTCTTCAAGATTGCTTTGGCTATTCGGTGTCTTGTCTGGTTCCATACAAATTTTAGGATTGTTTGTTCTAGCTCTGAAGAATGCTGGTGTTATTCGATAGGGATTGCATTGAATATGTAGGTTGCTTTGGGTAGTATTGACATTTTAACAATATTTGTTCTTCCTATCCAGGAGCATGGAATCTTTTTCCATTTTTTTTGTGTCTTCTTCAGTTTCTTTCTTGAGCTTTATATAGTTTTCAGTGTGTAGATTTTTCACCTCTTTGGTTAGATTTATTTGTAGGTATTTTATGGTTTTTGGTGCAATTGTAAATGGGATCGATTCCTTGATTTCTGTTTCTGTTGCTTTATTGTTGGTGTATAGGAATGCAACCAATTTCTGTGCATTGATTTTATATCCTGCAACTTTGCTGAATTCATGAATCAGTTCTAGCAGTTTTTTGGTGGAATATTTAGGGTTTTCCACATAGAGTATCATGTCATCTGTGAAGAGTGAAAGTTGACCTCCCTCTGGCCAATTTGGATGCCTTTTATTTCTTTGTGTTGTCTGATTGCTGAGGCGAAGACTTCCAATACTATGCTGAATAACACTGGTGAGAGTGAACATACCTGTCTTGTTCCTGACCTGAGGGGGAAAGCTCTCAGTTTTTCCTCATTGAGGATGATATTGGCGTTGGGTTTTTCATATATGGTTTTTATCATCTCGAGGTGTGATCCTTCTATCCCTACTTTCTTGAGGGTTTTTATCAAGAAAGGATGCTGCATTTTGTCAAATGCTTTCTCTGCATCTATTGAGAGGATCATATGGTTCTTGTCCTTTCTTTCATTGATGTGATGAATCACATTGATTGTTTTGTGGATATTGACCCAGCCCTGCATCCCAGGTATAAATCCCACTTGTTTTGGTGATAATTTTTTTAACGTATTATTGTATTTGGTTGGCTAATACCTTGTTTGGGATTTTTGCATCCATGTTCATTAGGGAAATTGGTCTATAGTCCTTTTTAGTGGGGTATTTGTCTGGCTTTGGAATCGAGGTAATGTTGGCTTCATAGAATGAGTTTGGAAGTTTTCTTTCCATTTAAATTTTACAACAACTTCAAGAGAATAGGTGTTAACTCTTCCTTAAATGTTTGGTAGAATTTCCCTGGAAAGCCATCTGGCCCTGGACTGTTGTTTTTTTGGGAGATTTTTGATTACTCATTCGATTTCTTTCTTGGTTATGGGCCTGTTCAGATCTTCTCTTTCTTTCTGTTTCAGTTTTGGTAGTGTATATGTTTCTAGGAATTTGTCCATTTCTTCCAGATTGCCCATTTTATTGGCATATAATTGCTGATAGTGTTCTCTTGTTATTGGTTTTATTTCTGCTGTGTTGGTTGTGATCTCTCCTCTTTCATTCTTGATTTTATTTACTTAGGTCCTTTTTCTTTTTGATCACACTGGCTAGTGGTGCATCAATTTTGTTAATTCTTTCAAAGAACCAGCTTCTGGTTTCATTGATCTGTTCTGTTTTGGGTTTTTTGTTTTGTTTTGTTTTTTGGTTTTGTTAGCATTGATTTCTGCTCTAATCTTTATTGTGTCCTGTCTTCTGCTGGTTTTTGGGTTTTATTTGGTGTTCTTCTTCCAGCTTTTTAAGGTGTAAGGTTAGGTTGTGTATCTGAGACATTTCTTCCTTCTTTAGGAAGGCCTGGGTTGCTATATGCTTCCCTCTTATGACCTTCTTTTTGGGCCTTGGTATTATCATTTTCATTGGCTTCCATATACTTTTTAATGTTCTCTTAAACTTCTTGGTCAGCCTGTTAATTCTTTAGTAGGATGTTATGTAGTCTTCAAGTATTTGTTACCTTTCCAAATTTTTTCTTGTGGTTGATTTTGAGTTTCATAGTGTTGTAGTCTAAAAATATGCATGGTATGATCTTGAATTTTTGTACTTGTTGAGGGCTGATTTGTGTCCCAGAATGTGGTCTATTCTGGAGAGCGTTCTATGTGCACTGGAGAAGAATGTATATTCTGCTGCTTTAGAATGAAATGTTCTGAATATATCTGTTAAGTCCATCTGGTCCAGTGTGTCATTCAAAGCCATTGTTTCCTTGTTGGTTTTCTGTTTAGATGATCTGTTCAGTGTTGTAAGTGGGGTATTGAAGTCCCCTACTATTATGGTATTATTATCAATGATTTTCTTTATTTTGTGATTAATTGATTTATATATTTGGGTGCTCTCACATTTGGAGCATAAATGTTTCCAGTTGTAGGTCTTCTTGGTGCATAAACCCCTTCATTATGATATAATGCCCTTCTTAATCTCTTGATACAGTCTTTATTTTGAAGTCTAGATGGTCTGATATAAATATGGCTACTCCAATTTTTTTTTTCGACCATTAGCATGATAGATGGTTCTCCATCCCCATACTTTCAATCTCAAGGTGTCTTTAGGTGTAAAGTGGGTCTCTTGTAAATAGCATATAGATGGATCTTGTTTTCTTATCCATTCTGTTACTCCGTGTCTTTTGATTGGAGCATTTAGTCCATTGACGTTTAGAGTGAGTACCAAAAGATATGAATTTATTGCCATTATGTTGCTTGTAGAGTTGGAGTTTCTGGTAGTGTTCTCTTGTCCTTTCTAGTCTTTGTTGCTTTTCGCCTTTTTTTCCCCCATCTTTTCCTCTCTCGGAGAGTCCCCCTTAAAATATCTTGCAGGGCTGGTTTAGTGGTCATGAATGCCTTTAATTTTTGCTTGTATCTGTGTTGATTAAGTCCCTGGATATCATTTCTTCCATGTCTTTCATTTGGGGTGAATTCCTTAATTCCCTCACTTTGAAGGAAGAAAAGGAATTAATAAGGTAAAAATAAATTAAAATTAAAAAATTAAAAACACAAAACACACCAAAAAAATTCAAATAAATGGTGCTAGATCCTATATGTGTTTTATTCTGGTTGTTGAAAGGAGCTTGATAGTTTAGAGAAAAAAGGAGAAAAAACGAAAAAAAAAAACTGAAAATGTTTGAAAATTTGAAAAAATGAATACAATGAAATAGAATAGAATGAAATGATGGGCTAAAGTAGAATTTGACAAACTTACAAATAAGTAAAAAATTAAAGTAAAAAAAATTAAAGAAAAATATTTTTTAAAGAAAAATTTTTTTAATAAAAATTGAAAATAAAAAATTTTACTCTTTCTGTATTCAGAAAAAAGAAATGAAAATGAAAAAAAAAGAAAATTGAATAGATGAACCAGCAAACAGACTGAAATACAATTGAAATTATATCGGTTTCCCCTAGGAGTGAAACTGAAGCACTTTATAGTTTGTAAACTAAGCATGTGGAGAGGCCTGTGTTGTTCCTGAAGAGCATGGTTGGCCCTGTTGGGCAGGGCTTAGTGTAATGGCCCCATTCTCCAGTAGATGGTGCTGCTTAGCTTAGTGGGGTGGATTGTTGCGTCACTTGTAGGTGTTTATGCGGATGCACGGGAGCAATGAAATTGGTGTCCCTCAGCTGCCCAGTCTGTAGTATTTGAACTTTGTTCTCCTCAATCAGCAATGGCACACCTGTCCTTTGTCTCCAGCTTCCATCCACTCCCTGCTTTTACACTGTCTATGACCAAGCCATCAGGTTGTCAGGTGGCACCTCCCTCCTGAGTTTTATCTAAGTTTGGCTGTTATCCCAACCCCTCACTTCTGAGGTACTGTGGCTTTGACCCACTCAGACCTTCTGGGTGGTCTGAGCAATGGCCAGGTGCCAGCCCACCCCAGAAAAAGTTCATGCAATCGTGCAGCAGCAGCATTTCAGGGATTATGGAAAATCACAACACACATCTGGCACCAGGCTTCACCCTTAACAACCTTGTTTCAACACCAGCGAATGTGATTGTTCCCTGGGGTCCGCTGGGACCTTTCACTGCGGAGTGGCTGCACAGTCTCTACCAAATGTCCTTCCAGCAGGGGAACTGCCTCTCCCCATGTGGCCTGAGGACTGCCCTGACCTCACTCTGCTGCTGGGGTTTTGCCCTTCTCACCAGAGCACCACCAGGTATTGAGCTGCAGAATTTCAGACTCTGTGCTCCCCCTGTTTATAGAGTCTTAATGGAATTTAAACCCTCTCCTTTCTCCTTTGTCCCTTTTTAGTTCAGTCCCTGAGGCTGTTTGCACTTTTCTACTTTCTCTCCAACTGCTTTTGGGGGTGGGGTGCTTTTCCCATATTCCCCCCCCCCCCCCGCCCCCGTCTCTGTCCTCTCTCTGCAAGCAAAAACAGCTCCCCGCCCTCTGCAGCTTCTCTCTCCCCCACTTCACCTCTCTGCGCAGCATACCTGCTGAGTTCTGTGGTTCAGGTTGTGCAGATTGTTGTGTTAATCCTCAAATCAGTTTTATAGGTGTGCAGGATGGTTTAGTGTTAATCTGGCTGCATTTCAGGGATGCGAGCCCCCAAGAACTCCATTGTTTTCTGCCATCTTGGCTCCTCCTCTGCTAGCAGCTATTTTGCTATACCTTGGAAGTACTATCTGAGCATGAAGCCAAAGAGAGGACATCAACGTCAGGAGATGGAGAGAGACAGATTCTTTGTGATGTCTTTGATATACTAGCTTCAACCTGTGCCTGAAACAGAATCGACCTGTAGAATTTTCACTTATGTGAGTCTGTCAATTCCCTTTTCTGGTTTATGCCTTTTCAACTATATATAAATCATTCAATTTAAAAGCATATGGACACAGGATCTTAGCTTATTTTATATGTCTCAGTTAGGAGATGATCTGGATAGTGGAGGGGTGGTGAGCCGATGTTGGTTCCGTGTGGGTATGGATTACATCTGTAACTGGTTTGGTCATACCTCACAGATGCTTGTCACAGTACACACTGGGCCTACAGCAAACTGCCTTTGCCAAAGAAAGCACGTGGATAGTTAAAAAACAGAACTTACTGAGAACAGGTGAAAATACTGAAAACCTTGTTAAATGTTGATCCTGTTGCTTGGATCTTGTTTAAGGAAAGACAACTTCTTGGGATCAGTAATTGAGAAAGGCTTATGAAAATGTCCTGAAGGACAGGTCATCCCAACGCTGAGCATGTTTTAAACAAATGATTTATGTGTCAGAGATTGTCATCCTGTACTCAGGATGTTTTCTACTGTTTTTGAGTGTGTTACTTGTATTGCTGAAACCGAAAGGAAAGTACTCAAACCCAAGGACACTAGTATGGGCACTAATAATATGCTTTGGCCTCCATATATTCATTCATTTACTGGAACAGAGACTGCTAATTACTCATCAAAATCCATGTTCTCATGTTTCTGGGCATTCACATCCTCTTTTGCAGTTAGGTAAGGCCATGTGACTGAATTCTAACTGCCGGAATATAAGTGGAAGCATGTCCCTCTTCAGTCATGGGCCATAAATGTCTTTTGCATGTTTTCCTCTATATGCTTTTCCAATTTCTAGATTGCTGCAATAGAGCCAATTTTTAGGGAGGTTTAGAAGTCATGTGTTAAAGATTCCAGAACATTCATCAACCTGGTTTCCTAAACACTGTGTAGAAGAGGACTGTCCTGGTTCACTTGTTCACATTCCCCTTACTGTTGGCCAGGAAAGAGTAAATTGTACTGTTGTACTTGAGCCATTATATATTTTGGGGTCAATTCTTTAGAGTAGTTACCCTCCCTTAACTAATACATTTACCAAAAATGTATTGAGCACCAAGTATGTGGAAGATAGATATATACTTTAATTAAAGGAGTTCTGTGGTTAAGAGCTGTAGAGAGTTATAAGCCCCTCTGGATTCTCAGAGAGGTTAAAGACAACACAGCATGATTTACCCCTGCCTACTTTGCTAGCCTCTTTGTTCTCTGCATTTCATTCAAGGTGACCTCCTTTTAGTTCTTAGAACGTGACACATTCTCTCCTGTCTCTGCCCTTTGTACATATCTCCTTTGTCTAGAATGTCTTGCTCTTTCCTCTGTATTTTTCAACAGAAATTTTACTTCTTCAAGAAAGCCTTCATAGCCCAGACACTCCACTTTCTCAGTCTAGGCCCAAGGATGGGAAAGATACTCATTATATGTTTTTATGGCACCCAGTAACTTTCCTTTACAGCTTTAATTATAAGCGGCCATTTTCTACATGAGCTATTATTTGAGTAATGTCTTTATTCCCCACTAGATTGTCGGTTCCTTTAAAGTGGGGCTCCTTTTTGTTTTCTTTAATTTTGTATGATCGATTATTTGGTAAGGTACCTAGTATAAAATAAATATTCAATTAAAATTTGTTGAATGCATAAGATATAAATGGAACCCTTTCTCTTTCAATTCCTCATGGACTTTATTCATTAATTATCACTACCTTTATCATCAGTATCAAGAATAAATCAAGTATTGGAAACTTGGAAAAGGTGATGCTGAACAGAAATAGGATGACTTTGGGGGTATATAATCAAATTTTTTATTTAAATCTGTTTAGTTTGAGGTGCTGAATCCTTAAGGAGATATCTTATAAATAGTTTAGAAGGCAGACCTATTAAATGGAGAAATTGAAGTGCTAAGATTGAAATAAGGGCAATAATTGAAATCTGGGAGTAGATACGATCGTGGAAGGAGAGCACAAAAAGATAAAAAGGTAATATTTATGTGGAATAAATACAGTTAAGGATTGTTAAGGAGTCTGTGTCCTATTGAGCTTTGTGCTTTACTCAGTGTCTAGCATGATAATTATACATAGTGGTTGCTAATGAAGAGGAACTAATAAAGAAGGATGGTGTAATAGGCTTTGCTATAATAATGCTGCATAACAAATGACCTCTAAATCTTTGTGGCTCACAAGAGTGTTCTTTATCGTCCACAGATCTGGAGGTCATCAGGGGTAGCTCTGTTTCAACCTGGGAGTTGGGTTCAGGTCTGATCCACATGTCTCATATTGAAGGACCAGGTTGAATAAGCAGTGCCTACCTGCAGAAACCCAAAGTCAGTGTGATGGGAATATATGTTGTCAGCCTATTCTGTTGTGAGGCACTGTAAAGCATTGTGGCAGTGGGTCTGTGTGTGTATAATCCTTTCAGAAGGAGTAAAGAATTGGAGACAGAATCTTGCCTTCAAGTTGGAAAAGTAGGACCATGAGAAGAGGAGAGAAAAATTTCCAAGAAGAGAATCTTTAGTAGTAGACTCAGAGAGGGTCAATAATTATGCTGTGAAAAGACTGGAGTTTGTCTGTGGTTAGATATCATTTATGGGAGCATGTCAGCAAAGTGGTGGTAGGGTGCACAGACCACATTACCAATAGAGGTAAGGTGGCCAGATTTAGCAAATAAAAATATAGGATGCCAAGTTAAATTTGAATTTGTGATAAAGACTAATTTTAAAATTGTTTAATTATTCATCGTTTATATGAAATTCCAGTGTAACTGGGTATTATGTATTTGATCTGGCAGCCATATATTAGTGTTATGAATGAGCAGTAGATGAGGTATTGGAGTCAAGATAAAGGAGACCATTGTTGAAGGTGGGTGATAAAGGGAAAAGGAGGGATAAACTAGAAGGTGTATATAATTAGGAAGAGCTCTATTAGTAGTGTAGACCTGACCATGTCATCAGAAATCATTACACATATACCCATGGTGTATCTGGGGGGCAGGTAACACTGCTCATTTGGGGAGTTAATGCGACAAAGGAAAAAGTTTGAGCAGCAATTGGATACGATGACTCCAGAGCATCTCTGTGGCAATTTTAAAAAGTAAAAAGAAAATAAAAACTCATAAAACTTTATCCCAAGCTATGAATTTAGAGTAACCTATGTGAGAAAAACTAATAAAAATGTCATTATGTGATGGCTATGGTATTGATCATGTTTTGTTTACACTTAGGAGTTGTGAAGACTTGCATATGTTGTATCGTCTTGAGAGATACTGAGGAACCAGGATAGAAGTACTGTGTAGGATATGGGAGCTACTTAAGGCACCGATGACTTCTGAGCTCCTCTGAGGAGAAGGGACTCTATGCATAGATCAGGAGTCATGGAACCTATTTTTGGGAGCAAATAACTTAGAGGCCATATGGACGCTCTCTGGGAGGACTGAAATCCTTTATGGGGCTGGGATTCAGGGCTCATCAGTTTAACCCCAAAATGCAGATTTTTGTCACTGATGCATAATTGAGGGGCACTGCTGCATTGGGATTAGGGACAAGGAGTCAGGTAGAGGTACTCCAAAGACAGTTTTACCTTGGAACCAAAGGATAAGTCTGGGGTTCGGCTAAGGAAAAGTTTTTCTAGCTCCTTTAGTACTTTTCCTGAAAGCTGATATGATAATGAAAATGGTGAGTGCAGTCGGAAGAGGACACAGAAGAGTTACAGGAGAAAAGTCTTAGAAACAGGGTTCAGTGGATGGAGAAGAGTTCACCGGCTCTCTTTCCCTACTCCCCTGCCTCCCGTGCTATTGGCAGAGTGCTTGGGAAACATGCAACAGGAGACCTTACTGGCTGGAATGTGTTGGATATTTTTCACATAAGCATCTTTGCTGTAGACATCTTTACTGCAAGCATTTTTGCCACACAGCTAATTGGCTGTAAGGCAGTTTTGCTGTAAAAGATGTCATGAAAAATAAAAGTGTATGTAGATGCAGGGCACCTAGGTGGTGGAGCATCCGACTTCTGCTCAGTTCATGATTCACGGTTTGTGAGTTAAAGGCCCACACCAGGCTCACAGCTATCAGCGCAGAGTCCACTTCAGATCCTCTGTCCCCCCCCTCTCTCCTCCTCCCCCGCTTATGCTCTCTCAACATAAATAAAACATTTTTAAAAATGTATGTAGATTCATGGCAATGCTATTTATATAACAGATTTTATTTTGTGAATTGTATCTAAGTGCTTCTTGTTTCTGAAGTCCTTCACTCATAGTACTAGACACATTTTTTTTTCCTTGTTGATTTGTCTCTTTCCTCAGCACATACTTTTTTTTCTTTTTGGCTACATCTCCCTTTGTTAAGAGAGATATCAGTTTCCGAATACTAGGATGCATATTTGTAACTGAGTTTTGTATTGCGTCATGGAAGCCTTCTATTGTTTTTGGCATATTGTTCTTGACATATTGTCACATGTCTGTTGATAGATGTGCCAAAGTTCTATGGGTTCACAAATCCCCACCACTGTATAGGCCATTATGAGAACTAAGACTTACATAGTATAAAAATGGGAATTCTGTGTTGATGGAGAAATGAAACCAAACTGTCAACCAGTTGATGAAACCTACAAATTGTCAAACCAAACTGTCGTTTTGTTTTCTTGTTGTTTTTTTTTAAATCATATAGGGCCTAATAGCCAAGTAGCTATGTGGTGAAAATTTTTGCAGCAAAAATACTTGTGGCAAAGATGCCTATGGTAAGGGTGCTTATCGCAGAAGTATTTTCTTTTAAGCATTTATTTTTGAGACAGAGAGAGACAGAACATGAATGGGGGAGGGTCAGAGAGAGAGAGAGAGGGAGACACAGAATCGGAAACAGGCTCCAGGCTCTGAGCTGTCAGCACAGAGCCTGATGCGGGGCTTGAACCCACGAACCGCGAGATCATGACCTGAGCCGAAGTCGGACGTTTAACCGACTGAGCCACCCAAGCGCCCCATCGCAGAAGTATTTGAAACTGGCCAGGACTTGCCTTAGGCAGAAGAGTTTGGGTTGGAATTCTTTCCCATCTGATGGACTCTTCATTCTTAAAGATCTAGCTCACCATCTGGTGGAGGATGGAAAGCGTTTGGCAGGGCAGGCTCTGGAGTCAGACTTTGGTTCATATACCAGCTCCATCAGTAACCAGTGCTGTGACCTTTGGCCTGTTGCTTAGCCTCTCCAAGCTGCAGATCCTTTATGTAAAATAGGGTTATAAAAGTACTTAACTCTTAGGGCTGGTGTGAGAATTAAAGGTAATCCCCATAGTATTTTGTATACAAATTCAAAATTTGTTACTGTAATTATTTCTTTATGTCATGGTCTCCTTTAGTAGATAGGGAGCTCCTTTAAGACAGGTCAGTTTTTTTGTTTTTTCATTTTTACATCCCAAGTAAATAGCATCTAGTATCCAACAAAGCCCTTAATAATGTTCCTTATGTGTAGTCAGATTATATATCTCAAGGTGGGATTTCCAGATACTAAGTTGTCAGAGTCAGCAGGAAACCATGAAGACTTAGCAACATTGCTTTCCCTACTGTTACTTCCTCTCCACCATTACAGGCACTCAAGTCATAATGCTGTGAAGGTTTACATGATTTGAAGAGAGATTTCTGCTTTTCTGTCTCTGTCTAGACAAACAATTTTAAAGCTATATTTAGCTGCCTCCTATTTTAATGTCAGATTTGCCCCCGCCCTCCCCTGGTTATGTGCATTAAACAACTCTGCTCTGACAGCCCATTGTAAACTGAACCGATCTGTTGTTTTTTTTTTTTTCCTCCTTGACTCAACCTAACAGATAATTTCATGTCTTGTAGACCAAACAATTGGTTGACCCAATAGGGTAAAATTCAGTCAACTGCTTAAAAAATTTTAAACAACTTATGCAGTGACATGTCTCACATTGCTTTATTGTCTCAGATTTGATATTTCGTTGTGTTTATTTTGCTTTATGTTAAAGTTGGTTTGGTCTAAAAAATATTATGGGCTTTTAAAAGGTGGAGATTAGATCCCAACAGCAATTTTACTAAAAATGTACTGCAATATGAAATTATTGCTTACCAAGTATTTTGTGAGGATGATGATTTTATGAAATACATGAACACACTTTTGAAGAAGAAAGTTATAAAATTAAGAAAGCTAATAATTTTTCTTTTAACATATTACCTATAGAGACTGATCTATGATATTTGAAGATATATTTATTCCCTAAGATTCTGCTGAAGATAACTTAATGGCTTGCTTGGTTTGTTAAGTTGGCCTACTCTAAGGCAAAGGTCTACAAATCAGTCAGGGGTTCAGAAAGAAAAGATGGAAAGAGGAGCCAGATGCTTTGTGAGAGACGCAGAAATTAATATTTTGATACGTCACATAACTGGAAATGATTCAGCAATTTGACAATAGAGTTGTCTCTTTTATTTGCACACTCAAACAGCAGCAGAAAAACAACCTTCCATTTGATTCTTACTGAGATTTATTGTTTTTAATAATGCCACTTTTCAGAAGTATAGTCATGTGCTCACTTAGACAGGCTGACGAAGTGAAAACTCGTATGTGATGCAAAGTACCCTTTGGGTGTAGATTAAGACATATATAGTGCAGTGACAAGTCAAATGCCCACAGCAGACAACAAATCCCAGCCTCCCTTTCCCATGATCTGGCTCCCATTTTGCACCATAGAACCTACAATGGAAATCTGGCAAAACATAGAACACAGATGGCTACCAACTGACATGAAAAGTAAATTTTATTAAACATGTTTACATACATGAGTTGTTCATTTTAAAAGCACAGGGGAGTGTTAAGACAAGTGGTCAAAATAGAAAGATACTACCCAATTATAGTTAGTTGATTGTTGGCCACTAAGACAGAACGGAATCTAGTAGAAGTGCACCAATGCTTCAGTTCTTCCTGCTCAGCATGGTGAGTAGTGGTCAATCTGTGCCCTGTGGAATGATGGGCAGATAATTCTGGCATGTGTAAATAATAATAAATAATTCACTTGGTGCAGGCAGTATGTCTATGGATTAAAACCTAGTGTGTACACAGTGTCTACATGTGTTACAGCCCCACAGTAGGAATCTACACCAAAATATTTATTAGAAGGAATTTGGTCCATACTACATCACGTTTTCCAGAGGGTAAAAAATAAAGTCCATCTATAGACATTTCACCCCAAACTCACATACAGAGTCTGGCTAAAACCTGCAAAATGTCTATAACAAAAATGGATGGCTTAGATTTCTTGGTTATTTCAGTATAGTAATTAACGAGCAAACTGTACAAGTACATGCAACATACAAGCTGTCCTAATGTGGAACTAACATACATTATTAAATAACCTTTTGGGTTTTTTTTCATTTTTTTCATTTTTTTAAAAAAAAACGTGCATGCAGCTTTGAACAGTTCCAAGTCATGCTGCTCTATTTGTGTGATCACAAAAGTTGAATGACTCATAAAAGGAGGGAGAACGTATCAATGCACCTGCAGAGTCTGCAGTGTGTAGCACATATACAGAATGTCACAAGGGAAATTCAAGGCCAAGAAAAACTCAAATGAAGAGAATGCAAGTTGAAATTTGACTTGTTTTATTTTCCCCCCAAAAGTAGGATATTTTGCATTAAAAAATCAAGCTTTTGTGCTTGCATCAATCTCAAAGAAATGTAAACTAAAATTTGATAAAAACATTACTTTAGTGCAGAATATTTCAACTGGAATTTCCAGTGGAATATTGGACAGCTCATACCATGCTCTTTCCAGGGCAGATGGGTATGTCTACACTGAGACATGGCCGAGAAGCCTGGGCATAGCTGAAAGTGTCTTAGGCTCAAATCCATTTCTAGTCACCATTTTGGGAAGTCAAAAGTATAGTTTATACACATGAGCATATACTTATTTTTGGGGATATCAGGAAGAAAAAGTTACTACAAGGAGTATTTCCAAAGTACAATTATGTGGTTAGTTTTAGTTCCCAGCATTAGTTGCAGATTGACTTCTCTAAAAGTCTTCCATGAAAAACGATGGAAAAAATAATGTTTTAGAACACAAACAGGTACGCTTTTCATTTTAAAAAAGTGATTCTATGATTATTTTAGAAGATGACTTTTTGTTTTCTGGGTTTGCACACATAAGACTTTGAAAAATTATAAAATGAAAGCCAGTGAAATCCTTCATTGGCCTCATCTTGCCTAGTTGCTGAACACTTTGGGGAGATGCCACAGAGACTGTTTCAGCCCTTTTTTAGTGCTTTTGGGAAAAGAAAGGAAGGGTCTTTGTAAGCATCATGAGGCCTGGCGTGACATGTCCAAAAACTAGTGGAAATAACATATACAATGAAAAACAAAGCAAAACAAATCAAGAAACCAAAACCCAACAAATAATGCACAAATAAAAAAACACACAAAAAACAGAACTTCTCAAACACCAGGGAAATAACACTGCTTGTGGTCTGTGCACAAACGTGTAAAATACAACTTTTCACAGAGTGAGAGTTTCCAGTTCAATTTGGTGTGTGTGTGTGTGTGTGTGTGTGTGTGTGTGTGTGAATTTGAAGTTTCCTCTTTTTCTGTTTGTTAGAAGCATCAGTGACTCTCACTAGCATGTTGACTCTTACTGTAATTTGATAGACTGCCTTGTTCTGTCATATGAAGCCAGGTTTTAAACAACGAGTGGGACATATTGAAAAACTACTACAGGCAAAACACAAGTTGATTGTCTGTCTCCAACAATGCTTTTTTGATCATGAAATATCTGGTTCAGATTATTATCCTGAAAGGTAGAGTTTCACTGGAATGACTCTGGTAGGAGTTCACTATGAGCGGATGCAGGGAGGCCCAGTTGAACTTTCCAGAGATGACTGGGAAGCCCGGCGGGTTAGGGGAGTGAGTGTGGGGTCCACCAGGGATGATGGTGGGAACAACTTGTACCATCCGATTACCATACTGGATAGATCGAGTTCTTCCAACAGGATTTGAGCCACACCCATAAAGCATTTATGGTCCATTCTGCCATAGTCCCCCCAGACAATGACCTGCAGAGACAGAGAAATGCAATAAAACTCTAATGTTTCTTTCATATTTGAAGAACTGAAAGCAACTATTCTGCAAAAGTGGGTCAATGAATGAGATGAAATGAATATAACTGACACTAAGGAGGAGGAACAGATAGAGATTAACATACAGGTGCTCAAAGAGATACTTCACAGTAATTTTTAGATTAGATAGAAAGCAACTAATGTTTCCATAGTCAATGAGGGATATTAGCTACATAAACCATGGTAAAGAAATACATATACAAGTTTGTTTATACATACATTCAATACTTTCTTTAGTAATGACTATCTGGTAAGTGATGTATAGGGCCATAGTGATATAAAAAACTAAAATTTGTACCAGTTAGGGCAAAACAATGCAATTCGGTGTATGGTAGAGTGTGCATATGAAGGAGTATGTATAAAGAATGAAAATATTCATTAAATTTCTTCTATATTATGTACTTGTTAGTGAAGGTTGAAAAATAATTGTAAGCTGGTTCCTTTTGAGCATTTGCCTGACAATTCTGATTTGATAAGATGGTTAATAAATCAGTGAGCTTATAGCTTATAGTGAGCTTATAGCACAATGTGGGTCAACTCCTGTTGGTGTCAGATAAGCACTCATTTCATTATACTTACTCCTAAAGTTCTATTTTCTAATCCTTTGGTCACCTGGAGACGTTCTCAACTGAATTCATTCACCTGCTTCACACAGGCAGGAGTGGTGAAACCTGCCTTTCCTATGTGCTGAGTAATTTTGTCAAATTATTTAATCTCTGTGATCCTCATACATAATCTTCAAAAGGGGGATAATGGTATTTTATATACATAGTAAAGTGTTTAAAAGAAATAATGCATGTAATTACTTAACAATGCATCTGACATTCACCAGTCCTGAATATTCTCTTTCCTTGCTTCTATGTATCCCATGTCTGGGACATAGTAATGCTCAATAAATTATCAGCATCATTTGCCTTGATTACCTACCTACCTATTGAGAAGAGGGGCTGTGGGAGGCAGGGTAAAAGCAGAAGGAGATGATGGAGAGAAGGAAAAAAAGAAGGGAGAGAAAATAAACTTTGTATTATCTACTACATCCACCAGATATTTTTTTAATACTACATATTATTTATATTGTAAATTAACAATTTGTTTTTTCTACTCGAGGATGTTACCCTGCATTTCTCCTTACTGAAACTTATGCTCTTCATGTTTGGCCACTCTTCAGTGTTTATATGGATAATGTGGACATTACAATGTAAAAAGTCAAACAAACTTTTACTTACCTGAAGAACTTTACCCTGTGGACTTTCGTCAAAAACCAGGGACTGTTGATACAAAGGATCAAGGGTTTTTCGCGCAATTCTTGTCTTCTTCTTGGCTATACAGGCCCCGTTTTCCAAAAGATACACTTTGACATAAGGAGCTGAACAAAGGTGACATTAACATATAAGAAGTTAATCCTTCAAGTTAAACTGATTTTATTAGAGAATGCTTTATTAGAGAATTAGAGATTGCTTATTGAAAGTTTCTCTTGACTATTTACATCATTTTAACTTTCCCATGCTCCATAAATTCTATTCCTTAAAACCCTTATGTTACCATCACTGCCATTTTCCTCATTTCAAGTAAATGTATGTGGAATTAACCTAAGACTGAGTGACCTGGGGTATAGCTGGCATTACAGTTCACATTAAAAATAATTTTTTTAATGTTTTTGTTTATTTTTGAGAGAGAAACAGAGCACGAATGGGGGAGGGTCAGAGAGAGAGGGAGACACAGAATCTGAAGCAGGCTCCAGGCCCTGAACTGTCAGCACAGAGCCTGACATGGGGTTCAAACTCACAAACCACAAGATCACGACCTAAGCCAAAGTCGTACACGTAACTGACTGAGCCTCCCAGGAGCCCCTACAGTTCATATTATAAACATAATAATATATAAATACAATAAAATCTCACTGTTTCTTTTTTATGATTGGAACTAAAAAAAATTTCATTTGTAAATGTGCAGAAAAAAATTAACTTGATAATACTCTTACTTAGACTTTGACAGTATAATTGTGCAAGGAAAACCCAGATCCATTTTTATAGAATCAAAGAATACAGAAAAGCTGCCTTTTTAATCAATCAGATGATGCAAAACAAGAGCATATAGAATTCAAATGCAGCAAATACTTGGATTTTTTTTGCTTATGTCAGATTCTCTTGTGCAAACTCAGTACGACCTTTCCTTACCAGGTGTAGACTTGGAACCAGGTTTTTGTGTGAGGCTTCGTGCTCTAATAACTTCAACTTCTAATTGGCCCTTTTTATCCTCCATTCCAATTTGTATGTCACCTGCAAGTGGAGGGGAAACAAAATGTTTCAGCTTCTTTGCAGTTACATGCAGTTAAAAAACAGAGGTATGTAATAATAGACTCCAAATTATGATCTTCATGATCTTGATAAAAAACCCTAATATTTAGAGTTTCCTGATCCCACTTTTCTTCCCCTTCCTCCAAATCAGGTTTTGAAATGTTTCTCTTCATTTTTCTGGTACTAATCCATGTTATGAGTTTCATATTAGTTTATAAATCACTTAATTACAACAATACTGAATTTAAGTTATTCTTATATGCTAATAAGATTTCTTATCCTTTTTATCATCTAATATACTTCTTAGTAAAAAAGTATAATTATCTATATTTCCATTATCTAGAGAAGAACACTATTAATGTTTTGGTGAATATCCCATCTTAGAAGTGCTTTCTCTTTAACTAACTTCCTCCTTTGATCTATTCCTTCCTTCCTTCCTTCCTTCCTTCCTTCCTTCCTTCCTTCCTTC